>NC_091559.1:2513369-2525869 GCF_042767895.1 Penaeus vannamei | reverse complement strand
CCCCTCTTCCTCTCACTCCCCCTCTTTACCTCATTCTTTCTTTCTTCTTTCTTTCTTTCTATCTCTCTCTCTATATATATGTATATGTATATGTATATGTATATGTATATGTATATGTAAATGTGTATATGTATATATATACATGTATATATGTGTGTATATGTATACATATGCACACACTCTCACTCACACTATGTATGTGTGTGAGTGTGTATGTGTGTGTATGTTTGTGTATTCATATGTGTATATGTATACACATACATCCCTCCCTCCCTCCCTCCCTTTCCCACTCCATCCCCGGCACGGCGCTTCAGCTTCGAGAACCCCGCGTGCAGTCGCAGTCGCATCCGCAGACACCCGCTGACCTGGCAGGCATTCACCCAAGATCAGCTCAGCAGCGCCTGTACCCGATCGCGCTGCCAAGAGACATCGTCGGGATCGTCGAGGAAATGGCCACAACTTGTTCACAACTTGTTTTTTTTTATTTATTTATCGTCGGGATCGTCGAGGAAATGGCCACAACTTGTTCACAACTTGTTTTTTTTATTTATTTATCGTCGGGATCGTCGAGGAAATGGCCGCCACTTGATTTTTTTTTAAATTCATTTATATATGGAATACTCCGGTTGGTCTGGAATGGAAGATCGCTTCGGAAACACGTAGTTGTGCCCATTGTTGTACTAAGCGCGCGACGTCCCTGCCACACTACCGCACATCACACTTCAATAGAAATAAAACATTATACATCACAATACCTATATCATAACCAAGCCTACCGCACCACACAACACCCCACCCCGCCACAACGCATCACACCCTACCGCACATCACAAACCACATCATCTACGTCACTATTACGTCATCCAGCAGCACCTACACCATACAGCACCCTACTCTAACCTACCAACCACACCTACACCCCCCGCCCCCGCCCGCCCGCCCCCGCAGCCGTGGCGCCGGCGCTGCCATCAGCAGGAGGGCGGCGGCAGATCATCATCCCTACTGAGCCTCGTGGATGAAAAGACGGACAAAGAGAAGAGATGGGGTCCCTCGGCAGCCACGTCCGGGGCGCCATTGAGCGGCATCCTTCACTGCCGAAGATCCGCCGCCAAGCCAAGTTTCCACTATTGACAGCCTCGCCTTTGACGGGGCGGGGGGGTGGGGGGCGAGGTGTTCTCTCTCGGCTCATCTCGGGTTGACCGCGAGTGCATCGTTCGGGAGTCTTCATCGGCGGTGAGTGGAGGGTGAGGTCTGAGCGCTCTCGCTCCCTTCCTCCATCCTTCTCCCCTTTCTATTTCTCTGTCTATCATTTCTTCCCTCCTTCCTCC
Source organism: Penaeus vannamei (assembly GCF_042767895.1). NCBI lineage: Eukaryota > Metazoa > Arthropoda > Malacostraca > Decapoda > Penaeidae > Penaeus > Penaeus vannamei. The sequence goes on along the minus strand of NC_091559.1, from coordinate 2,524,541 downwards.
TCTTTCCCTCCCTCCGTCTCTCTCTCTCTCTCCCCATCCTTCCTTTCCTCCCTCCGTCTCTCTCTCTCTCTCCCCATCCATCCTTCCCTCTCTCCATCCTTTCCTTCCTTTCTCCCCCCTTCCTTTTCCACCCTCCCCTCCCCCTCTCCCTCCGATCCATCTCCGCCGTCCCTCGCCAGCTTTCATTTCTGACCCATATCAAACACGGCCCAACCGCTGACCCCAATCCGCCACCGCCACCGCCGCCGCCGCCGCCGCCGCCGCCGCCGCCGCCGCCGCCCCACGCCCTCCCCACCAGCTGCCCACCCGTTCATCCAATTACCCTCGCCCACCTCGCGATATGCTTACTTATCGCCCGCTTGGCTAGACGCCCACGGCCGCCCACTTGACCCCCAGCTCGCCGTCTCGACTCGATTCAAACAGCGACCCAACAGGTCTGCCCGGTACCCGCTCAGCTGTTGCCTGCCCGCCCATTCATGCAGCTTAACCGAGGACCTCATCCAAGCGAACCATCTGACAAAATGACAACAAACATTCAAACACACAACACATGAAGACGTGCATACACATAAGCAAGGGCATATACACACAAATATACATTCGCATGCATACTTAAAGAGAGAGATTGAGCGATAGAGAAATTCGTACAGAAATGGAGATGGGAACAGAATGGAGGGAGGGAGGGAAAGGGTGAGGGCAGGGGAGAGAGAATAGAGTGAGAGATAGAGGAAGAGAGGGGGAGACGGAGAGAGAGAGAGAGAGAGAGAGAGAGAGAGAGAGAGAGAGAGAGAGAGAGAGAGAGAGAGAGAGAGAGAGAGAGAGAGAGAGAGAGAGAGAGAGAGAGCGATAGTGAGAGGGGGGAGGGAAAGAGAGAAGGAGAAAAGGAGAGAAAGAGAGAAAAGAGACACAGACAGACAGACGGAGGCAGGGACTCGAGAGTGACACACTTGCCCGCGCCCGCTGAAGGCTTAATTGCGCCGCCTGACCCCGCCCGCCCGGCCTCCCGCCACGGCGCTGGGGCGGCGTCGGCCACGCCAGGTAGTCGATTTTAATGGAGGCGAGAACACGGAAGGGAGAGGTTACGTCAAGAGGGAGAAAAGGGGGGGATGGAGGAGAACCGAGAGAGAAAAGGAGGGGATGGAGGAGAACCGAGGGAGAAAAGGAGGGGATGGAGGAGAACCGAGGGAGAAAAGGAGGGGATGGAGGAGAACCGAGGGAGAAAAGGAGGGGATGGAGGAGAACCGAGGGAGAAAAGGAGGGGATGGAGGAGAACCGAGAGAGAAGAGGCGGTAAAGGGAGGATGGGAGTAGGAAGAAGGGAATGGAGAGGCGAGGGAGGGAGTAGGATGGAGGAGGAGAGTGAAAGAGAAAATCTAAATAAAGTAAGAAGAGAAGACAGGCGAAGAAACGATTAAAGGAAGAAACGACGCGGGCGCGAGCGTGAGCGACCCGCACCCGGCCTAACCGAACCATATATGACGCGGTAATGACGTAATAACGTGTGTAAATTAGCCGCAGGCGCAACACCTCGCCCGACCCCCCCCCCGCCCCCCAAACGCCCCCCCCTACCGCCCTCCCGCCCCCCCCCCGCCCCCTGACCCCTCCCCCCCGACCCCTGCCTTACCGCCTTCCGACCCTCCTCCCGCCCGCCCACCCCGACCCCAGCCCCCCCCCCCGCCCCGCACTCCAGCCCCTCGTTATCAGCCGCCCAAGCCGCTGTCCCGCCTGATAGTGACGCTGATAACGAAAGGCCCGGGCGTCGCGGAAGGTGCGAGTCCCCGCAGCTTTGCACAATGGCGGGGGGGGGGGGGGGGGAGGGAGGGAGAGGGAGGGAGGGGGAGAGGAGAGGGAGGGAGGGAGAGAGGGAGGAGGGAGAGGGAGAGGGAGAGGGAGAGGGAGAGGGAGAGGGAGAGGGAGAGGGAGAGAGAGAGAGACAGAGAGAGAGAGAGGGGAGGGGGGGGGGCGTCCGCAGTCCGCCGCCGTCTTGCAAACGCGACGCCACGGGCCGCCCCGCTCGCCTCCGCGCCCACACCGAGACATTTCCTCCCGCCCGCACTCCTCGCCCTCGGCCAAATTTCGCGTCTGCTCCCCCCCACCCCACCCCACCCCACCCCCTCCCCCGCCCCTCCTCCGCCGCCGCCCGCGACCGCCCGCGCTGGATCCCGACCCCGATTCGCGCTCTTAAGCTCGGCCGTTTTATTACAACGTGCGAACAGTCGATAACCAGGGAGGGGGAAGGAGGAAGATGGGAACGGAGGGAGGGAGGGAAGGGGGGGAGGGAGGGAGGGAGGGAGGGAGGGAGGGAGTGAGTGAGGGAAGGAGGGAGGGAAGGGGGGAGGTAGGGAGGGAAGGGGAGAGGGAGTGAGTGAGGGAGGGAAGGAGGGAGGGAGGAAGATGGGAAGGGAGGGAGGGAATGGGGGGGGAGAGGGGGAGGGGATGAAGACGCGGGGAGGAGGAAGGAAGAGAGAGAGAGAGAGAGAGAGGAAGAGAGAGAAGATATGAAGGCAGCACAAAACAGAAGCGAAAAAGCCGCGCCCAGCCTGCGCCCCGCACCGCCCTCGCCGCCCTTAGCCGCCGCCACCCTTCGGGTCCCTCGTCCCTCGCGCTTTAACAACATCTGGAACACAAGAAGAGCGCAAAGGTCGCGGAGAAAAAAAGAAATAATAATTCTAGATAATAAGCGGCCAACTTCCCTCCCGTCATGTCTGCCAAGATACCTCACTCCGCGCACCAGACGCTACGGTCGCCGCGGCCACACTGCGCGGATGGCATAAGCGCCCCTAAGGACAGGCTGCCCTTAGGTCCGCCCCCGACATCCCCCAAGGGCGATGCAGGACATCTGTTTATCAGCCCGCGGCGGGAGAGCGCCCCCACACCTGTGCACTTGGGCGTCGCTGCCCGGTGTGGGTAGGTTGGGGATGGTCGCTCTCTCTCTCTCTCTCTCTCTCTCTCTCTCTCTCTCTCTCTCTCTCTCTCTCTCTCTCTCTCTTCCTCCATTCATCTCCCTTTCTCTCTCTTTCTCTATTCCTCAATTTCTCTCTCTATACATCTCAATTTCTCCATCCTCTCCCCCTTCCCCCTCTTCCTTCCCTCCCTCTCTCCTTCCATTCCTTCCTCTCCCTCCCTCTTCCCTCCTTTCCTTCCCCCTTCCTCCTCCCTCCCTCATCAGCTTCACATCCCTCCACACCCCTCCCCCTCCCTCACCCTCACTCTTCCCCCCCCAACGCCAAGAGTAAGAGAGCAAAGGCCAAGCTGAGACGTAGCGAGCGAGCGTGCGTGCGTGCGTGCGTGCGTGCGTGCGTGCGTGCGCTGATTACTAATCAATTAAACGAAATGAAATCCGATCAAATGAAAGCGTCGATTGTCCTGAATATGAGGAGAAACTATCCAATAAAAATCTGGGTATAAATTAGGTTACATAATAACGGTGAGTAAATAGAGAGGGAGAGAGGGAGAGGGAGGGAGGGAGGGAGGGAGAGGGAGAGGGAGGGAGGGAGAGGGAGGGAGAGAGAGAGAGAGAGAGAGAGAAAGAAAGAGAAAGAGCGAGAGAGAGAGAGAGAGAGAGAGAGAGAGAGAGAGAGAGAGAGAGAGAGAAAGAGAAAGAGAAAGAGAGAAAGAGAAAGAGAGAGAGACAGAAAGAGAGAGAGAGACAGAAAGAGAGAAAAAGACAGAAAGAGAGAGAGATAAAGAGAGAGAGCGCAAAACAGAAAGAGAGAAAGAGATAAAGAGAGAGAGCGAGAAACAGAAAGAGCGCAAAACAGAAAAAGAGCGAAAGAAAAGGAGAGAGAGAGAAGGGGAGCCCCAGTCACTTAGCAACATCAACCCCAAAGGCAAATCTGGGTCAGCATCCAGATCGCTTTCCGGGTACGGGGCGCGGGGCACGAGGAGAGGCAGGCACGGTTGACAGAGGGGAAGGGGGGCAGGGGGATAGGGAGACAGGAGGGAGGAAGGGGGGCAGGGGGATAGGGAGACAGGAGGGAGGGAGGGAGGGAAGGGAGAGGGAGGGAGGGAGGATGGAGAGAGAAGGGAGAGGGAGGGAGAGGATGGAGGAGAGGATGGAGGCAGGGGGGAGGGAGGGGGAGGAGAGAGAGAGAGTGAGAGAGAGAAGGAGAGGGAGGAGGGAGAGAGAGAGGGAGAGGGAGGGAGGAGGGAGGGAGGGAGGGAGGGAGGAAGGGAGGGAGGGGAGAGAGAGAGAGGGAGGGAGAGCGAGGGAGGGAGGACAAGGTGGAGGGAGAGAGAGAGAGAGAGGGAGTGAGAGAGAGAGAGAGAGAGAGAGAGAGAAAGAGAAAGAGAGAGAGAGAGAATGAGAGAGAGAGAGAGAGAGAGAGAGAGAGAGAGAGAGAGAGGGAGAGGAGAGAGAGAGGGAGAGAGAGGAGAGAAGAGAAAGGGAGAGAGGATGAGGTAAGAGAGGAGAGAGGAAGAGAAAACAGAGTAGAGGGGATATCAACGAAGAGAAAGAAAGTACACAACACAACAACAAAAACAAAAAAAATCCACGACAGACACAAAACCGCGCAACAAACCCCACCCAGACAACACCAAACAAAAAAACAACAAAAACAAAAGAACAAAAAAATAAAAACTCAGAAAAGCCAGCACACGAACCCCAAACCAGACACGCCAATCACACAACAATAATAATAAAAAAAAAGGGAGAAAGAAAAAAGGAAAAAAAAAATTCACCCCCTCTCCCTCCGTTGCATCTTATCAAGCCTCGGGTCCGTTGACGGCGACGCCCTAAAAATAGAACCGGATGAACCGAACGCCTTTCGGGTCCGGCCTCCCGATAAGAGCCCTCCCCCCCCCCCCAAAGCTTTGCCCTCGGCTGATTCCACGCGCGCGCTCGCCCGCTGATAGCGCTTATCGCAGCCTCCCTCCGAATGGCTTTTTTTTTCCGGCTCCCTTCTTTTCCGATAAAACTATGCGTAAAACCAGGGGATGTGGGGGGGAGGGGAGGACGGGGAGAAGGGGCGAAGAGGGGGGACGGGGAGAAGGGGCGAAGAGGGGGATAGGGAGGGGAAACTGGATGGGTGTAAGGGGAGGGAAGGAGGGAGGGAGGGAGGGAGAGAGATAATATGACAGATAAGACAGAAAAGAAGAGACAGGCGGAGCACGAAAAGGGAGGCCGCAAAAGACCCAAAACCAGGAAACAGACAGACAGACAGACAAGACAGACATTCCTCCAGCGCGAGAGGGGAACGGGAGACGCCGCTCTCCCCCCGCCCCCCCCCACCGCCCCTTCACCCCTTCCCACCACCTTCCCCCTCTTCACCTTCCCTCTCCCTCCTTCCCCTCCCTCCCCCTCCCTTCCCTCCCTCCCCCCCGGCCGCGACGAGGATCGAATGTTATCTCGGGAACGGAACTCTGTTGACGAATAGTTTCTGTCGCTCTCGGCGTGTCCTTATCGCGAGGGGGGGGGGGGCGGGATGGCCCTTCCTTTCCCGGCTCTTTTATCGCTTTGTGCTGTTTGTTTCCTATTGTTGTCCGCTTCCCCTTTTCCTCTTCCTGTTCTTCCTCTTCTTCTTCTTTTCCTGCTACGCGTTCGCCCATCGACACCAACGGTTCATAATCAACGTGATTCCTTTGGTGCAGCCTCTCTCGCCCTCCCTCTTGCACCCTCTCCCCACTCCCGGTTACAGCCCACCCTCTCCATCTTGCTCCCTCTCCACCCTCCCCCCTTGCAACCCTGACCCCTCCCCCTTGCAGCCCTCCCCTCCCCCCTTACAGCCCAATCCCTCCGTCTTTCAGCCCTCCCCTCCCTTGCAACCCCGCCCTGCCTCCCCTTGCTACCCCGCCCCTCCCCCCTGCAACCCCACCCCCTTCCCCCTACAGCCCATTCCCTCCATCTTGCTCCCTCTCCCCCTCACCCCTGCAACCCCGGCCCCCTCCCCCCTGCAGCTCCTAACCCCGCCCCCTCCCCCTACAGCTCCCAACCCCTCCCCTTGCAACCCCGCCCCCTCCCCCTACAGCTCCCAACCCCCTCCCCCTTGCAACCCCGCCCCCTCCCCCTGCAACCCCTCACTCCCCCTGCAACCCCGCCTCCCCTCTCCCCTCCCAACGCCTCCCTCCCCCTCCAATCCCTCCTCCCCTCCAACCCTGCCCCTTCCCCCTTGCAACCCCGCCCCCTCTCCCTCTGGCCCCCACCTCCCCCTTGCAACCCCTCCTTCTCCCTGCAATCCCGCCCCCCTCCCCCTTGCAACCCCGCCCCTCCATCTTACACCCCTCTCCCTCCCCCTTCAGCCCCGCCCCCTCCCCCTTCAACCCCCTCCCTCCCCCTTACAACCCTCCCCTCCTCCCCTATACCTCCCCACCCCCTCCCCCTGCAACCCTTCCCTCCCACTGTAACCCGCCCCCTCCCCCTTCCAGCCCACCTCCATCTTGCAACCCTCTCCCCCTCCCTCCCCCTTCCAGCCCACCCCCTCCATCTTACACCCCCTCCCCTCCTTGCAACCCCCCCCTCCCCCCGCAACCCCTCCCTCCCCCTTGCAAGCGACCGAAGGCGGCGCGAGACACGCCATCGGGCCGTTGCAAAAGGAACGATCTATCTCCCTCTATCAGCGCCCGAGATCTGTCAGCGGCAGCGACGGATACCGAACGGGAGAGATAGGAGAGATAACCGATAAACACGAAAGCCTGAGAAAGGGATTGGTCGGTTCGGTCCTTGCGGCTTTTTTTTTTTTTTTTTTTTTTTTTAATCCTTCGCTGCCTTTGACCTGCGCGTCACTCACCGTCTCCTGCAGGCGCCTTGGCCCGCTTCTCTCTCTCTCTCTGTCTCTCTCTCTCTCTCTCTCTCTCTCTCTCTCTCTCTCTCTCTCTCTCTCTCTCTCTCTCTCTCTCTCTCTTCCCTTCTTCACTTTCCTCCCTCCCTCCCTCTCTCCCTTCAGTCCTCCTCCCCGTCCCTCCCTCCTCTCTCTTTCTCTTTCCCGCCTCTCTTTCTCCCTCCCTCCCTCCCTCCCTCCCTCTCCCTTCAGTATCCTCCCTCCCCTCTCTCATTCTCCCTCCTCCCTCCCTTTCCCCTCCCTCCCTCCCTCCCTCCCTCCCTTCAGTCTCCCTCCTCCCCCGTCCCTCTTTCTTTCTCTCTCCCTCCCTCCCTCTCTCTCTCCCTTCAGTCTCCCTCCCTCCCTTTCCCTCTCCCTCCCTCCCTTTCCCTCCAGTCTCCCTTTCCCTCCCTCCCTCCCTCCCTCCCTCCTCTCAGTCTCCCTCCCTTTCCCTCCCTCCCTCCCTCCCTCCCCCCCGACCGCGCGACACTCCCAGCGAAGCCCATTTCTCTCGGCCATCAGCGAAACGCGATCTTCCCATAAATCATGACACTCGTTGACTCTCGTGCAAGTTCCCGGGATTTTAGAGGCGTCACGCGAGCGGTTCTCCCAAAACAGCGCCGCGTCGTGTGGTTCGTCGTGCCGGAGAACACGAGTGAATAACACTTTGAACAACAGCGCGACGTGTGGTTCGTCGTGCCGGAGAACACGAGTGAATAACACTTTGAACAACAGCGCGACGTGTGGTTCGTCGTGCCGGAGAACACGAGTGAAGAACACTTTGAACAACAGCGCGACGTGTAGTTCGTCATGCCGGAGGACACGAGTGAATAACACTTTGAACAACAGCGCGACGTGTGGTTCGTCGTGCCGGAGAACACGAGTGAATAACACTTTGAACAACAGCGCGACGTGTGGTTCGTCGTGCCGGAGAACACGAGTGAAGAACACTTTGAACAACAGCGCGACGTGTAGTTCGTCATGCCGGAGGACACGAGTGAATAACACTTTGAACAACAGCGCGACGTGTGGTTCGTCGTGCCGGAGAACACGAGTGAATAACACTTTGAACAACAGCGCGACGTGTGGTTCGTCGTGCCGGAGAACACGAGTGAATAACACTTTGAACAACAGCGCGACGTGTGGTTCGTCGTGCCGGAGAACACGAGTGAATAACACTTTGAACAACAGCGCGACGTGTGGTTCGTCGTGCCGGAGAACACGAGTGAAGAACACTTTGAACAACAGCGCGACGTGTAGTTCGTCATGCCGGAGAACACGAGTGAATAACACTTTGAACAACAGCGCGACGTGTGGTTCGTCGTGCCGGAGAACACGAGTGAATAACACTTTGAACAACAGCGCGACGTGTGGTTCGTCGTGCCGGAGAACACGAGTGAATAACACTTTGAACAACAGCGCGACGTGTGGTTCGTCGTGCCGGAGAACACGAGTGAAGAACACTTTGAACAACAGCGCGACGTGTGGTTCGTCGTGCCGGAGAACACGAGTGAATAACACTTTGAACAACAGCGCGACGTGTGGTTCGTCGTGCCGGAGAACACGAGTGAAGAACACTTTGAACAACAGCGCGACGTGTGGTTCGTCGTGCCGGAGAACACGAGTGAAGAACACTTTGAACAACAGCGCGACGTGTAGTTCGTCATGCCGGAGGACACGAGTGAATAACACTTTGAACAACAGCGCGACGTGTGGTTCGTCATGCCGGAGAACACGAGTGAATAACACTTTGAACAACAGCGCGACGTGTGGTTCGTCATGCCGGAGAACACGAGTGAATAACACTTTGAACAACAGCGCGACGTGTGGTTCGTCGTGCCGGAGAACACGAGTGAATAACACTTTGAACAACAGCGCGACGTGTGGTTCGTCATGCCGGAGAACACGAGTGAATAACACTTTGAACGAACGAAAAAAAAAAAAAAAAGAGAGAGAGAGAGAGTATATTGCAAAAAAACGAAAAAAAAGAGTGTATATTGCAGCTCTGTAATTTTCCTTTTCCGAAAACTCTGTATAAGTAATGAGTCTGGTTGGCATTCAGTCCTCTATCCTTCTACTTATCATAACAAATGATAATGCACTCATTAATGTTCAACGTTCACAAAAAATGGCTGCTCTATAAACAATATGCAAAGTCGAACCGAAAAGCTCTGTCCGACTTATATCAATCCCATGTAAATCATCATTAAAATTAGGTATAAAATAATTAAAATGCGACACTGCAACTAATTAACCACTCTTGCTAATGCATCGCTATTGCCGATGTTACCCGCTGTAAACAAACACCGTAAAGGAAGAGATAAAGGAGAATGATAAAAAAAAAATACTCGGGTGGACGAAGAGAATAAAGGACATGATAAAAAAAAAAAAATAATCGGGTGGACGACGCGGCAAAGCAAACACGGAGGAAATGAAGGACCAACGAAAAGAAGGAAACAGTAAATAAAAAAAAGAGGAAGAAGAACGAGGAACCACAGGGACAACGAGAAGAGGCCGCCAGTCATCCCCCATGACGGGGCTCACAGCTGATTCTCCCTGTTAAAATGCAATGACCCTCGTCAGCTGTCACGCCACGGGGGTATAAACAAATAAACACGTGCGCATTATCCCTATTAAATAATGTACAGTGTTCCTGAGCCTTTGTTCATAATCCTATCAGTGGGATTATGCATTTTGTTCAAAGGCTAGCAGGAAGGAGACTGGAAGGGGGGGGAGGGAGGAGGTGGAGGAGGGAAGAAGGGAGGGAGGGAGAAGGGGGGACAGGTGGAGGATGGGAGGAAGGGAGGGAGAGAGAGGGGGAAGGGGGGACAGGTGGACGAGGGGGAGGAAGGGAGGGAGGGGGACAGGTGGAGGAGGGGGGAAGAAGGGAGGGAGGGAAGGAGGAGGGAAGGGGGGACAGGTGGAGGAGGGGGAGGGGGAGGGAGGGAGGGAGAAGGAGAGAAGGGAGAGAGAAGGAGAGAGAGAGAGAGGAGGGAGATAGATCGAGATCGAGAGCGAGAGCGAGAGAGAGAGAGAGATTGAGAGAGAGCGAGAGAGAGAGAGAGAGAGAGAGAGAGAGAGAGAGAGAGAGAGAGAGAGAGAGAGAGAGAGAGAGAGAGAGAGAGAGAGAGAGAGAGAGTCAGAGAGAGAGAGTCAGAGAGAGAGAGAGAGAGAGAGAGAGAGAGAGAGAGAGAGAGAGAGAGAGAGAGAGAGAGAGAGAGAGAGAGAGAGAGAGAGAGAGAGAAAGAAAGAGAAAGAGAAAGAGAGAGAGAAGCACGTAAGAATGCCGAGAATCACGAATGACGCAATACCTCCAGCTGATCATCACACACAACGTATCCAGGCCAGTGGCGGTCTTTAGCCCCAGCTTATGCCCGGTAGTGTCTAAGACCCCTTTACTTCACAGGCAACCATCACCCTTAAGGGCGGCTCATCATCGCCACCATCAGATCTTTATCGCACTTCAACCCTCGCCGCGAGTTCCACCCTTACGCCCGGTCATCCGCCTCACCCTGGGCACTATGTAGGGTTCTCAAGGTTCTCAACACTGAACCTCTTAGGGGCTTCAACTGCGGCGGAAGAAGCTTAAAATCCGGAGCGATGGCGACGGCACCGCGACCCTCTCGGTTACAAAATTCCCCACAGGGTTAGGAAAGACTGTTAGAGAGTCGCTCTGCAAAACCGACTCCGCAGCATTATGAAAGAATGTTAAAGAGTCGCTCTGCAACATATCCCAAGCCAGAGCAACCAGCGCCAACAGCAACAAAAGCACGGACAGTAGCATAAACAATGGCGACAAGGACAAGGACGAGCGGGAACACAAATAGCAACGGCGGTGACAACGGCGACGACAAAAGCAGCGGCCGCAGCAGAGCAATGCACGAGGCACAGAGGCGACCCCGCCGGCCGCTCGCCACGGCTCCCCCGCAAAACAAAGCCAGCACAGGCACGCAAAAATCAACAAAGAGAGAAAGAGAAAGAGAGAGAGAGAGAATAATCTACAAAAAATGTTGCGCACCAGTCACCAGTCCTCCCCTCTAACCAATTACACTGGTGCCCAATAAAACCGGAAGGGCTGAATATTGGCAAACAATTATTCATAAGGTTCGATACAGCTCCCCTATGCCTCTCTCTCTCCCCCTTTCTCTCTCTCTCTCTCTCTCTCTCTCTCTCTCTCTCTCTCTCTCTCTCTCTCTCTCTCTCTCTCTCTCTCTCTCTCTCTCTCTCTCTCTGCCTCTCTCTCTCTCTCTCTCTCTCTCTCTCTCTCTCTCTCTCTCTCTCTCTCTCTCTCTCTCTCTCTCTCTCTCTCTCTCTCTCTCTCTCTCTCTCTCTCTCTCTCTCCACACGCACGCACGCACACGCACACGCACACGCACACACACACACACACACACACACACACACACACACACACA
>NC_091559.1:2500869-2505869 GCF_042767895.1 Penaeus vannamei | reverse complement strand
ACCCTGAGATGGTTATTATCATAATTCTCCTCTCCCCCTTTCCCTTCCTCCCTTTTCCATCTGTATCTTTTTCTTTCCTTTCTTTCTCTTTCTGCTTCTATTTCTCCCCTCCTCTTCTTCTTTCACTTCTATTTTTATCATTCTCCTTATCTCTTCCCCGATCTTCACCTCCTTATTCTTTTTTATCATAATTCTCCTCTCCCCCTTCCCTTCCTCCCTTTTCCATCTGTATCTTTTTCTTTCCTTTCTTTCTCTTTCTGCTTCTATTTCTCCCCTCCTCTTCTTCTTTCACTTCTATTTTCATCATTCTCCCTACCTCTTCTCCCGATCTTCACCTCCTTATTCTTTTTTATCATAATTCTCCTCTCCCCCTTCCCTTCCTCCCTTTTCCATCTGTATCTTTTTCTTTCCTTTCTTTCTTTTTCTTCTTCTATTTCTCCCCTCTTCTTCCATTCACTTCTATTTTTATCATTCTCCCTACCTCTTCTCCCGATCTTCAGACCTTATTATTACAGATATTCTGCCATACTAATCACGTTACTTCCTGCTCAGACTATTACAAAAAAAACACACACACACACACACACACACACACACACACACACACACACATGATAAATAAAGACAAATCCCGCAACGCAAAAGTCGTAATTAAAGCGAAACCACGTAATTCCGACGGAGATTCGATCGAAACGCGCCGATTCCACGTCCTGCGCTGCCGTCGGCCTTAATCTTATTGAAGCTCTACTTTTTTTCTCGACATTGCGTCCACATGTCGTAGGAGAAAAATGAAGAAGAAGGAGAAGGAGAAGGAGGAGGAGAAGGAGAAGAAATAAAAGAAGGAGGAGGAGGAGGAGGAGGAGGAGGAGGAGGAGGAGGAGGAGGAGGAGGAGGAGAAGAAGAAGAAGAAGGAGAAGAAGAAGAAAAAGAAGAAGAAAAAGAAGAAGAAGAAAGAAAGAAGAAGAAGAAGACGATGATAAAGAAGAAGAAGAAGGAAAAAAGGAGAAGGAGGAAGAGGAGGAGGAGGGGAAGGAGGAGGAGGAGGAGGAGGAGGAGGAGGAGGAGGAGAAGAAGGAGGAGAAGAAGAAGAAGAAGATGATGAAGATGAAGATGAAGATGAAGATGAAGATGAAGATGAAGAAGTAGAAGAACAAGAACAAGAACAAGAACAAGAACAAGAACAAGATCAAGAACAAGAAAACAGAGGAAGACTTTGGGCGTCTTGAATTAAGGGCGTGCCGTGCGGTGTCTTTGGGCGTGGAAGTATATTCGACGGCCTTGTCGTCGCTGACTTCTTCCGACGTTGCTGGCAATCATTGAAAGAAATTACTATTTGTTGTTGTTGCTTATTCTTGCGTGTATCCTCCTCCTCTCCACTCCTTCCATTTTCTCTTTCTTTCTGCTCCTCTTTCCCTTTATCTCCCACTTGTTTCCTCATCTCCTTCCGCTACCTCATTGGGAGGAAGAAACGGGGACATTGAGAAGAAGGAAGAAAACAAAAATAAAAGAAAGAGGAAAGAGAAAAAAAATGTAAAACGTAGCAGATAAATAAAAGAGAGCGACAGGCACCCAAAGCAGCGAAAGAAGAGAGCGCAGTCCTTTCACCTCCTCTCCCTCCCTCTCTCCCTCTCCCCCACCCTCCCTTCCCTCCCTTCCCTTTCTTCCAAAGCCGCCAAGGTCACGGAGCGAGCGGCGCCAAGGTCACTCGCTCGCCCGCTCGCCCGCTCGCCTCGACGCCGCTTCCCATCACCATCGCCACGTTAGCACGCCCTCGGAAACGTCGGCGCGGCTTGCTCTTGCCTTGACCACGCTCCCCCGCCGCCCAGCTCGATCGGGCTCCAACCTCTCACGCTCTCCTTACTCATCCAGGACTTTCCGTACTCATTCAGGCCTTTCCCTACTCATTCAGGCCTCTCCTTACTCATCCAGGCCTCTCCCTACTCACCCAGCCCTTCTTCCCACTCACCCAGCCCTTCTTCCCACTCACCCAGCCCTTCTTCCCACTCATCCAGCCATCCTTCCCACTCATCCAGCCCTTGTTCGCACTCACCCAGCCCTTCTTCCCACTCACCCAGCCCTTCTTCCCACTCATGCAGCCCTTCTCCCTCTCCCCAACGCACCCCATACCACACCTCCTGTCTTCCCCAACAGTCCCTTTCCCCTTCCTCTTCCAACCGCTCTCCCTCTCTCCTCATCCATCACCCCTTTCCCTTCCGCAGCCAATCCCCCTCCTCTTTCATCCCCCCACCCTCTTCCCCACCGGCCACCTCCCTTTCCCCTCCTCCAGCCCCTCAATTCATTTATCTCCAACCTACAACCCCTATTCCTCCTTCCCTATCCCCTCAATTCCTCTTCCCCTTTCCCTTCCCCCAACCCTTTACCTCCCTCTCCTACCCCTTCCACCCCCCCAACTCCTTACCCCATCCCCCTCAATTCCCTCTCTCCCTCTCTTACCCTTTCCATCCCCCCAACCCAAAACACCCCATCTCACTCCCCCATTCAATTCCTCTTCTTCCTCTTTCCCTTCCCCTCCCACTCCTTATCCAATTCCCCCCTTCCCCACCCCCCCTCCATTCCCTTTCTCCCTCTCCTCTCCCTCCCCACCCCCAATCCGTCCACCCCCCCACCCTCCACCCCCCATGACGGATCATACCAGGCTTCCTGGCTTAATGGAAGAGCATGACGTAGAAACACACAAGAGAGAGAGAGAGAGAGAGAGAGAGAGAGAGCGCGCCTACGAAGTCCTTACAGGGTATTGATCTAAGTTTCTCCCTCTCTTCCTCCTTCCCTCCTTCGCTACTTATCGTTCTCTTTCTCCTTTTTGTTCTCCTTTCTCTCTTATTTTCTTTTTCTTCTCTCTTCTTTTTCTGGTCATCTTTTCTGATTATCTGTTCGCTTCCTCTCTCTCTCTCTCTCTCTCTCTCTCTCTCTTATGTCGATTCATTCTCTCTCTCTCTCTCTCTCTCTCTCTCTCTCTCTCTCTCTCTCTCTCTCTCTCTCTCTCTCTCTCTCTCTCTCTCTCTCTCTCTCTCTTTCTTTCTTTCTTTCTTTCTTTCTTTCTTTCTTTCTTTCTTTCTTTCTTTCTTTCTTTCTTTCTTTCTCTCTCTCTCTCTCTCTGATATCCCGAAAACACACGCAAACAACCTACCTCATCCTAATTTCACTTTCTATTCGGTTAATAAATCTCAACCTCGTAAGCCTCACCTTCCGGCGTGACCTAAATTCACTCTGCCTTCCCAGGGGAGGGAGGAGGGAGGGAGGAGGGAGGGAGAGGGAACGGGGGAGAGGGGAGGGAAGGGAGGGAACGGGGGAGAGGGGAGGGGAGGGAGGAGGGAAGGGAGGGAGGGGAGGGGAGAGGGGAGGAGGGGAGGGAGGAGGAGGAGTAGGGAGGAGAGAGAGGGAGGGATTGAGGGGACGGATTAATGGGAGGGAGGGAGGAGAGGGTAGGGAGGAAGAGAGAGGAGGGAATGAGGGGACGGATTAATGGGAGGGAGGGAGGAGAGGGAGAAGGGAGGAAGAGAGAGGGAGGGATTGTTGGAAGGGAGGGATTGAGGGGAGGAAGAGAGAGGGATAGGAGGGAGGGAGGAGAGAGAGAGAGGGGAAGGGGGAAGGGAGAAGTAAGAGACGGGAGGGAAAGAGAAAGAATGGTAAAAAAGGGAGGGGGAGAGAGGGAGAAAAAAAAGGGAGAAGGAGAGAGGGGAGCTAACCAGCTAAATAGATAAACAGATAGATAGGGGACATAATGAAGAAAAAAAAAACAATCACAAGCACCATGACCTGCCCGGCAATCACTCTTAAATCATCAAAACACATAAATAAGATTCATGGATCATTAAACAGACACAAGACACAGAGACAAAACTGATAAAGGGTTTGTAAACGGCGATAAAAGGAAAAATAAACAGTTGGAGGACTACTTACACTCGCGAAACAACTGCGAGGAGCGCGTTCGTGCGATAAGACAAAAAAAACTAGGTCGAAAAAATCAATCAAAATAATTGAACATGAATAAAAAAATAAATACAAAAAGGAAACGATCCATCAACATCCACAGGCAGTTCTTCGTGTCCTTCGACCCCCCACCCCCCCAAAAAAAAAAAAAAAATCACATCAAGGAAATGCCTTTTATATCTCCCCCCCCCCTTTCCTTCTAGCCCCCTCCCTCCCTCCCCATTCACACCCCTCACCCCCCCTTTCTCTCACTCACAATCACACGAAATCACAATTACGCCCGTAATGACGTCATGATTACGTAACCCCGCCCTTCCTCTGCCTTGTCCTCGTTCAAGTTCCCGGATGCGTCACACGTCGGTCGAAAAGCCGCCTCCGTGACAGGCGTGACATCTGACAGACAGGGTGACGCGCGAGAGGGAGTGACACCTCGAGTCGGCGTCAAGGAATCACAAGGAATCCAACCAAGTGATCCTAAGGAATCCAAGGAATAATAAGGAATCCAAGTGATTATAAGGAATACCAGTAGTCACACGGAATCCAAGTGATCCTAAGGAACCCAAGGAATAATAAGGAATCCAAGTGATCCTTAGGAATTCAAGGAATAATAAGGAATCCAAGTGATCCTAAGGAATTCAAGGAATAATAAGAAATCCAAGTGATCCTAAGGAATCCAAGTGATCCTAAGGAATCCAAGGAATAATAAGGAATCCAAGTGATCCTAAGGAACCCAAGTAGCCACAGGGAATCCAAGTGATCCTAAGGAATTCAAGGAATAATAAGGAATCCAAGTGATCCTAAGGAACCCAAGTAGCCACAGGGAATCCAAGTGATCCTAAGGAACCCAAGTAGCCACAGGGAATCCAAGTGATCCTAAGGAACCCAAGTAGCCACAGGGAATCCAAGTGATCCTAAGGAATTCAAGGAATAATAAGGAATCCAAGTGATCCTAAGGAACCCAAGTAGCCACAGGGAATCCAAGTGATCCTAAGGAACCCAAGTAGCCACAGGGAATCCAAGTGATCCTAAGGAACCCAAGTAGCCACAGG
>NC_091559.1:2478369-2483369 GCF_042767895.1 Penaeus vannamei | reverse complement strand
CGCACTCCCGGGGGGGACCGAGAAGACCCCGGGGGGGACCGAGAAGACCCCGGGGGGGACCGAGAAGACCCCGGGGGGACCGAGAAGACCCCGGGGAGCAAGCGACCGCCTCCCTCCGCCAGAAAATCCCGTGCACTTTAAGGGCGCACCCCCGGGACCCGCCGCGCCGGGGGCACTCCTCGGGAACACTGCCTTTAAGAGAGCCCGACGTCTGGGGGCCTTAAAGAAGAAGCCGGCCGGGCCAAGACAGGCGGACGCCACGCACACACGCGCGCACACACACACACACGCGCACACACGCACACTCACATACACACGCACACGCACACGCACACGCACACGCACACGCACACTTGTATTTCAATCATCATTGTTACTAGTTTTATATCACCGTTACTATTTTAATCAATATCAAACACACACACACACACACACACACGCACACACACACACACACACACACGCACACACACACACGCACACGCACAGAAACATAAATTAATACAGCCACACAGATATTAGCATACACACATAGATACATAAATTAAAACAGCCACAAACATATCAGAATAAATAGATAAAAAAAGATAAATGGATACACCCACAGATACATATAAACATACACAATTATAAAGTCATAAATGAACCCTGTCACATACATACAAACGCACTTAAGTACACGCATATATAAATAAAAAACACACACACACCTATCCATAAACGCATTACTCAAAACACACACACACACACACACACACACACGCTCGCACACACACACACACACACACCCACACACACACGCACACACACACACACACACACACACCTATCCATAAACGCATTACTCAAAACACACACACACACACACACACACACACACACACACACACACACACACACACACACACACACACACACACACACACACACACGCACGCACACACACACGCCGAGAAGGTCCGAGACGTGCCCCGAGGCTGGACAAGTTAAGGAATGGCTCCAGACGTTTGTGTCACCCGCCAGTTGGACGCGAGACAGGGAGATGGTACGCCCAGATGGGTGTCGGACAGGTAGGTGTCTATCGGGCGCGAGGGGGGCAGGTAGGGTGAGAAGCGAGGGGGGAAGATAGGAGTGAGAAGGGAGGGGGGAAGATAGGGTGAGAAGGGAGGGGATCGGATAGGTTCAGAAGGGAGGGGGCAGACACATACATACACACTGAAGGTTGCAGATAGGGTGAGAAGGGCAGAGGTCAAACACGGTGAGAAGCGCTGGAGAAGGGGGCGGAGGTGTCAAAAAAGGGTGCGCCGAATGTTAAGGGTTAAGGGCCGGGCTCGATAAAGGGTGCCAGGTGCCACTCGGGTTGCTAAGTGACACGCCGGCCAGCCAACCGAATCGGCCGCAGCGAGACCGAAGGGGAGAGAGGTCAGGCGCCAAGACACGCGAGCGAGAGGTCGAGCAGGTCAAGCACAAAGGGCGGGGGAAAAAAAGGGATAGAGGCAATGGGGGCGAGACACGACAGACAAGGTCAAGGGGTCAAAGGTGGGAGGTAAAGAACCAGGCGCATCAGAGGCGAGAAGTGAAATGTCAGAAGGTGAGGCCGAGGGAGGGAAGGAGAGGGGAGAGGGGGAGAGAGTGAGAGTGAGAGTGAGGGGGAGGGGGAGAGAGGGAGAGGGAAAGGAAAGGAAAGGAAAGGAGAGAGAGAGAGGAGAGAGAGAGAGAGAGAGAGAGAGAGAGAGAGAGAGAGAGAGAGAGAGAGAGAGAGAGAGAGAGAGAGACGGAGACAAAAAAGAGAAATAAAACACGCGATAGCAAGCACAGCAAGATAAGACAAAACCCCAGCATCCCCAGATAAGGAAAGCCCCTCCCCCTCCCTCTCCCCACCCCCTCCCCCCCAAATTTACCCCGAGGCAAAACCCCACTCCGAGAGAGAGCCCGACCGACCGACCGACCGACCGTTCAGTCGTCCGGCCCGACCGTCCGAGACACCCTCGCGAATCCGACGAAGGAGAAACAAAACAAACTCGCACCGACTGCCGGCTAAATAACCGCTGTCCCCGACATAATGATCGGCGGAACGACCCGAGGCAACGACGCGTAATGACCCAACCGCCAGTCGTCATCGCGCCAAAGAAAACGCCGCTAATGATTAATTAAAATTCCCGAGCGCTTCGGCGAGTCCACCCGATATAACGATCGCACATCGCCATCGCCGCCGCCGCCACAAGCCAGATACACCAATTAATATCGATAAGGACATCCGGTGACGGGGATTGGGTTGGGGAAAAAAAGGTGTGGGAGGGGGAGGGGGAGGGGGAAGGGGAAGGGGGAGGGGGATTGGTCAGGAAAAACGGTGTGGGGGAGGGGGAGGGGAGGGGAGGGGGAGGGGGAGAAAAAGGATCCAGAAATAATAATAATAAAAAATAATAATAAAATAAAAATGTGCGGAGGGAGGGAGGGGGGGGAAGGGATCCAGAAATAATAAAAAGTAAATAAAAATAAAATAAAAATGTGCGGAGGGAGGGAGGGATGTGGGGGGGAGGGGGGGAGAAAAGGGGAATCCAGAAATAATTATATAACAGATATATATTTTCTTTTTAATGTGCGTATACAAAACATAATAATGCTAAAACAGATGTAGCCCTCGCACGGCTCATAAAAAAAGAAGTCCCGATATAAAACAGTGGACGTATGATGGTATCCAGATAAGCGATGCTATGACAACCGCTGGCCCTGACACAGCTGCGCCGCTTTGAGTTACACCCGCTGGCCCGCTCCGTGTTCTCTGCCGCCCGTCCGCCCTCTCGCCCTCTCCCTCTCCCTCTCACTCTCGCTATTCTCTCGCCCTCTCCCTCTCCCTCTCACTCTCGCTATTCTCTCGCCCTCTCCCTCCCTCTCGCTCTCACTATTCTCTCGCCCTCTCCCTCTCACTATTCTCTCGCTCTCGCTATTCTCTCGCTCTCTCACTATTCTCTCGCCCTCTCCCTCTCCCTCTCACTACTCTCTCGCCCTCTCCTTCTCGCTCTCACTATTCTCCCGCCCTCTCCCTCTCTCGCTCTCGCTATTCTCTCGCCCTCTCCCTCTCTCGCTCTCGATATTCTCTCGCCCTCTCCCTCTCTCGCTCTCGCTATTCTCTCGCCCTCTCCCTCTCTCGCTCTCGCTATTCTCTCGCTCTCGCTATTCTCTCGCTCTCACTATTCTCTCGCTCTCGCTATTCTCTCGCCCTCTCCCTCTCCCTCTCACTATTCTCTCGCTCTCGCTATTCTCTCGCTCTCGCTATTCTCTCGCTCTCGCTATTCTCTCGCTCTCACTATTCTCTCGCTCTCGCTATTCTCTCGCCCTCTCCCTCTCTCGCTCTCACTATTCTCTCGCCCTCTCCCTCTCTCGCTCTCGCTATTCTCTCGCTCTCGCTATTCTCTCGCTCTCGCTATTCTCTCGCCCTCTCCCTCTCTCGCTCTCACTATTCTCTCGCCCTCTCCCTCTCTCTCTCACTATTCTCTCGCCCTCTCCTTCTCGCTCTCACTATTCTCTCGCCCTCTCCCTCTCTCGCTCTCGCTATTCTCTCGTCCTCTCCCTCTCCCTCTCACTATTCTCTCGCCCTCTCCCTCTCCCTCTCGCTATTCTCTCGCCCTCTCCTTCTCGCTCTCACTATTCTCTCGCCCTCTCCCTCTCGCTATTCTCTCGCTCTCGCTATTCTCTCGCTCTCGCTATTCTCTCGCTCTCGCTATTCTCTCGCTCTCGCTATTCTCTCGCTCTCGCTATTCTCTCGCTCTCGCTATTCTCTCGCTCTCGCTATTCTCTCGCTCTCGCTATTCTCTCGCTCTCACTATTCTCTCGCTCTCGCTATTCTCTCGCTCTCACTATTCTCTCGCTCTCGCTATTCTCTCGCTCTCACTATTCTCTCTCCCTCTCCCTCTCCCTCTCACTTTTCTCTCGCCCTCTCCCTCTCCCTCCTCCCTCTCGCTCTCACTATTCTCTCGCCCTCTCCCTCTCCCTCTCACTATTCTCTCCCCCTCTCCCTCTCGCGCTCTCGCTATTCTCTCGCCCTCTCCCTCTCCCTCCCTCTCACTATTCTCTCGCCCTCTCCCTCTCCTCTCACTATTCTCTCGACCCCTTCCTCTCTCCCTCTCACTATTCTCTCTCCCTCTCCCTCTCACTCTCACTATTCTCTCGTCCTCTCCCTCTCGCTCTCCCTAAATCTCTCGCCCTCTCCTCTCTCTCACTCCCTCTTTCTCTCGCTCTTCCCTCTCTCCCACTCCCTATTTCTCTCGCCCTCTCCCTTTCTCTCCCTATCTCCCACTCCATATTTCTCTCGCTCTCTCCCATTCTCTAACTCTCATTCAGTAGTTCTACCTCTCCTTGCTCTCCAATTTCTCTCTCTCTTTCCCTCTCTCACTCCCAATTTCTCTTTCTACCTCCCCTACTTCTACATCTCATTTGTCCCTCTCTCTTTCACTCCCTATTTCTCTCGCCCTCCCCCGTCTCTCGCTGTCTCCCATTCTTTCACTTCCTATTTCTCTCCCTCTCGCTCACTCCCTGCGACTCTCTTCCTCTCTTTATCTCTCACTCCCCTTACTTCTCTTCTTCTTTTCTTTATCTCTCATTCCCTACTTCTTTCTTCCTTTCTTTATCTCTCACTCTTTATTTCTCCTTCCCTCTCTCTCACACTCCTTATTTCTACCTCCCTATCTGTCTCTATCTCTCACCCTATTCTTATCTCCCTCTCTCTCTCTCTCGCTCTCTCTCTCTCTCTCCTCTCTCTCTCTCTCTCTCTCTCTCTCTCTCTCTCTCTCTCTCTCTCTCTCTCTCTCTCTCTCTCTCTCTCATCCCCTGTTTCCTACCCTCCCTCTCCCATGCCATCGCTACCAAGCTCCCCCCATCCTTCCTTCTCTTTTTCTCTCTCCATATTCTTACCGCCTTACACTCGCTCTCCCCTCCTCTCTCTAACTCCCTCTCTTTCTCATACTTACTCTCTCCTTCCCTTCGCCCCACCTCTCTTTCCT
>NC_091559.1:2455869-2470869 GCF_042767895.1 Penaeus vannamei | reverse complement strand
TAACTTCCTCTTCATCTTCCTCTTCTTGTTCTTGTTCTTGTTCTTGTTGTTGTTGTTGTTCTTCTTCTTCTTCTTCTTCTTCTTCTTCTTCTTCTTCTTCCTCTTCTTCTTTTTCTTTTCTTTCTTTCCCTCCCTCGTCCCATTTCTGCGTCCCTTCCCCTCCCCTCCCTCCCCCCTCCCTCCTCCTTTCCCTCCTCCCTTCTCCTCTCCTCCCTCCTCCTCCTCCCTCCCCCCTCCTCCCCCCTCCTCCCCCCCCCCTCCTCCTCCTCCTCTTCCTCCTCCCCCCTCCTCCTCCCCCCTCCCCCCTCCCCGCTGACGCACCAGTCAGGAATTTCCAAATCCGAAGCGAAACCTCGCCGCCGAAATAACGCACGCATGTGACGTACGAATTCCCGCCGGCCGTAAATCACGCGGAAACGTTTCAAAAAGCATAAAAAGACATTCGGACATAAAATATACACGCGAACGAACACACACGCACAAAAGATTTTCGGACATAAACTACGTTCAGACGCAAACACACGCATAATAATAGATATCTGGACGTAAAATATACGCACGCACACACAAACGCACATGTACTAACGCACGCACGCACATACAAACGCACATGTACCAACACACGCACGCACATACAAACGCACATGTACCAACACACGCACGCACGCACGCACGCACTCCCCTGGACGCGGGCCCGCAGTCAGCGCCGTGCGTACGCGGCCCCCAACATCAATACCACATAAATATATCCAATATTCAATATACCGTTCTGTACCCAAGACTCTCCCGCCCCTTGGCCCTTCGCGCTCAACTGTCCATATGTTACGACTCGTCACGCACATGGTACAGACGCGCTGCAACCGACGCACGGCGCGCACATGGCTCGCTCGTTCCTTCACATGTGCATACGCGCACGCATAAAGACAGACAGGCACGCAGAAAGACAGACAGTCGCACGCACACACACACACACACACACACACACACATACACACTCACACTCACACTCACACTCTCACAAACACACACACACACACACACACACTAACACACACACACACACACACACTAACACACACACGCACACGGCATTTCTCCCAACAGAGATGCTGCAAATATTTTTTTATATCCTGCACTCTCCCCGCCCATTCGGAGGAGAGCCAGACCCCACACCACGACCCCCACCAGAGCTTCGATACGTCGATACGCCCGCCCCCCCCCCTCCTCTAAAACCGCCCATCGCCCGGTGCTGCAACGCCGCCCTGAACATACGCCTCGACCTGCCTGGGATACGGCCACCTGGAGGGCGTGACTCCAGCTGACTCCACAAGACCGGTCATCCTACTTTTATTTTACGATCTTTGCATAAAAACGAAACGTGCAAAAAAAAAAAAGTTAAGATTAAAATACCACAATAGTTATGAGCAGCATCCATTCACCTGTAATCAGAAGTACTCATCCATTTATAACCAAAGGTACCCAATTACTTATAACCAAAAGTACCCAATTACTTATAACCAAAAGTACCCAATTACTTATAACCAAAAGTACCCAATTACTTAGAACCAAAAGTACCCAATTACTTAGAACCAAAAGTACCCAATTACTAAGAACCAAAAGTACCCAATTACTAAGAACCAAAAGTACCCAATTACTTAGAACCAAAAGTACCCAATTACTTAGAACCAAAAGTACCCAATTACTTATAACCAAAAGTACCCATCCACTTATAACCAAAAGTACCCAATTACTTATAACCAAAAATACCCATCCATTTAAAACCAAAGGTACCCAATTACTTAGAACCAAAACCATGTCCCTACTGAAGAGTGCCCATCCACTTATAACCAAAAGGAAACATATATAAACAAATGCCCCATCCACTTAGGACAAAAAAGTACCCACACCCTCTCATCCATAAGCATCCCCCTCCCTCTCCTCTCTCCGCTCCACACCGTAACATCCTCTCCCCCTCCTAGGATCTTCTCTATCTCTCTCTCCCTCCCTCTATCTCTCTCCCTCTCCCTTTAACCCTCCCTCTCTCTCTCTCCCTCTCTTTCTCCCTCTCTCCGTGCCCCCTCCTATCTCTCCCCCTCCCTCCCTCTCCGTCCCTCCCACTCTCCCCCTCCCTCTCCTCCCATCCCTCTATCTCTCCCTCCCCCCCCCTCTCCCTCCCTCTATCTCTCCTCTCTCTCTCCTCCCTCCATCTCCCTCCTTCCCTCCTTCCCTCTCCCTCCCCTTCCCTCCCCCTCCCTCCCTCTTCCCCTCCCCCTCCCCGCGCCACCGACCCAGCGTGTTGTCCCAGCGGCCGCCCTCTCCGCGCCCTCCGCCCGCTGTTCTCCCGCTGATTTCGGAGCCAGGTGTCTCTCGCCTCGGCCGCCCGGGGTCGCGCTGTTGCTAGGCTCGTACGCTGAGGATGAATGGCCGGGGGGTGAGGGAGGTTGGGGGGAAGAGGGGAAGGGTGGGAAATTGATGAGGAAGAAGGGGAAGGGAAGGGGGAAAAGGGAAGAGGGAAGGAAGAGGGAAGGAAGGGGAAAGGGGGAAGGGGGAAGAAGGAAAAGGGATAGGGAGAGGGGGAAAGGAAGGGGATACGGTAGGGGGAAGGGAAGGGGGAAGGAAGGTGGAAGGGGACACGGAAAGGGGGAAGGGGAAGGGAGTAGGGAAAGGGGTTTAAGACGAAGGGAGAATAAGGGGAGGGGAGGGGAGAAGCTATGGAAAGGGGGTAAAGGGGAAGAGTGGCGAGGGACAAGGAGAATGAGAGAAATGGGGCAGGGGGGAGTAAGCTAGGGGGTCAGAGGGAGAGAGGCACGGGGGGGGAGGGAAGGGAAGGGAGGGGAAAGGGGGGAGAGAGAGGAGGTGAGCATATCGACAGAGCAATATGAACATAATTAATAGCAGTTCCGGGGCCAGGAGGAGAAGGGGGGGGGGAGGAGGAGGAGGAGGAGGGAGGAGGAGGGAGGGAAGAGGAGGAGGAGGAGGAGGGGGGAGGACCCTTCCGCCGGAGCCGTAACTCACTCTCCTCACACCAGCGGCGATGCTACGACGGCGCCAGGTGACCGATTCCTCACCCTCCTGCCACCCTCTCTCCTCACCCTCGCCCCCTTAGCCCTTAACCCCCCTCTCTCCCCCTCACCAGCCCCCCCTCCCCCTTCCTCCCGTCTTTCCCCCCCCCCTCTCCCCTCACCCTCCATCCCCCTCTTTCCCCTCACCCTTCCACCCCTCTCCCTCACTCCTTCTTCCCCCTCTTTCCCCCTCACCCTTCCTCACCCTCTTCCCCCTCACCCTTTCCCTTCTATCCCTATTCCCCCTCAATTCCCCACTTCCAGACCTCCCCTTCCCTCTTCCTAAAAGATCAACTTCCACCCTCACCCCCCCCCCCCCCCGCTTCTGATCCTCCTCCTCCGCCCGTCTAGATTTCTACCAATCCTCCTCCCCATCTATCCCCTCGTTCACCTCCTTCCTCGCCCCCTCTCCCCCACCCCCACCCACCCCTTATCCGGACCAATCCATAACCTCCCCACCGGACGGGCCCGGCTCGGGAGTCCGGCATCTGCCCGAGACAACCGGAACAGCCGGATAATTGAGGTATAACGCTCCCCTGTGTAGCTCTCTCTAATTAACGAACCCCTTCCCCCCTCCTTTCCCCCACCCCCACCCCATTCTACCTACCTGCCATATTTCCTGCGACCGAGTGAGTAGTCTTTCCTCTGTCTCGGCTTTTCCCCTTTTTTTTTATTTATATCTTTTGTTTATCTGTTTAATATTCTTTTCTCTTTCTCTTTCTCTCCTTAAATTTTTCTTTATCTTTTCTTTATTCGCTTAATGTCTCTTCTCTTTCTCTTTCTCTCTCTCACTCCAATTGGTCTCTCCATTCACTCTCACTCTTTTTTTTTCCTTTTCTCTCACTCTCTCTTTTCTCCTGCCCTTACTTTCGCTTTCCTTATCTCTCGCTCTCTCTTTCCATCCACCATCCCCATATCTCATATGAGAAAGAGAGAGAAATAGCTCTCTCACTCCCTCTCCTTCTCCTTCTCCTTCTCCCTGCCTCTCCCTCTCCCACCCATAAGCATCCCTCTCCCTTTCCCTCTCCTTCGTTGTCTCCTTCTCCTTCTCCTCCTCTCTTCCTCCGTCTCCCCTCTCCTCCGTTGTCACCTTCTCCTCCCTCTCTCCTCCTCTCCCTCCGTCCTCACCCTCTCCTCCTCTCCTCCTGCGTCTCCCTCTCCTCCGTTGTCAGCTTCACCTCCTCTCCTCCTCCCTCTCCCTTTCCATCTCCGTCTCCCTCTCCTCCCTCTCTCCCTCTCCTTCTCCTCCCTCTCCATGAATGAATTTCCACCTACCTGCAAATTTCAAATTCATCTCCCGATCTCGCTCATAAATACGTCCACGATGGCATTTCCCTTCCTCGTTTCCCTCCTCCTCCCTTCCTCCTCGCTTCCCTCCTCCTCGTTTCCCTCCTCCTCCCTTCCCTTCCTCCCTTCCTCCTCGCTTCCCTCCTCCTCCCTTCCTCCTCGTTTCCCTCCTCGCTTCCCTCCTCCTCCCTTCCTCCTCGCTTCCCTCCTCCTCCCTCCTCCTCCCTTCCTCCTCGCTTCCCTCCTCCCGCATTAACACAATTGAAGGCACTTTTAACCGTGGCTTATGTTGGGGAAATTACCTGGCTTGGGTTAGGTTAATTAAACAATTATCTAAGGCTTTTATCAAGGTTTTATCAAGGACATCGGAATGGTTCATCAGCTGTTTTTTGTTTTGTTTTGTTTTGTTTTGTTTACCTTCCTAACGGGATTACATCTCTCTCTCTCTCTCTCTCTCTCTCTCTCTCTCTCTCTCTCTCTCTCTCTCTCTCTCTCTCTCTCTCTCTCTCTCTCTCTCTCTCTCTCTCTCTCTCTCTCTCTCTCTCTCTCTCTCTCTCCCTCTCCCTCTCCCTCTCCCTCTCCCTCTCCCTCTCCCTCTCCCCCCTCTCCCTCTCCCTCTCCTCCTCCTCCCTCTACTCCTCTTCCTCTCCTCCCTCTACTCCTCTCCCTCTCCCCCTCCATCTCCCTCTCCCTCTCTTCGAATCCATTTGTGTTTGTCGCTGCTAGTGTTTGCGCAGCTTACTCTGCTTTTCTGTCCTCATTCCCCTCACCCCACTTCCTCCACTTTATCTCTCTCTTCAGTGTGTTTGTGCGCGCGTGTGTTTGTGCATGCCTTGTGCTCGTGTGCGTGCAGGCGTGTTCCAGCGACCAGTGCATGTCCTCCCCCCCCTCCTCTTCCTCTCTCACCCTCCCTCCCCTCTTCCCTTTCTCACCTCCCCCTCCCCTCTTGCCTTTCCTCACCTCCCCCCCTCTTCCTTCTCTCACCTCCCCCCTCTTCCTTTCTCACCTCCCCTCCCCCGCTTCTCCCATGCAAAGTACCCTAAAACCCTCCTTATCAGAGTGTCCGATAAAGCCGAGAACAAGACTAATGGTAAAAAAAAAGGTTGCGTTATCAGCGGCAATAAACCAGAATGATGCAACACCGGCCTGTCGAAGGATGATCATTTGCCCTCGTAACCAGTTTTGCTTTAAGAGCTTCGCAGTCTGGCGGAGCAAAACCCCCCTTGCCTCCCCTCCTCCCCTCCTCCTCTCTCTTCTACTCACTCTCTCAACCCCCTCTCCTTCCTCCCCCTTTCTCCTCATTGCAACTTTCTCAACCCCCTCTCCTTCCTTCCCCTTTCTCCCCACTGCAACTTTCTAAACCCCCTCTCCTTCCTTCCCCTTTCTCCCCACTGCAACTTTCTCAACCCTCTCTCCTTCCTTCCCCTTTCTCCCCACTGCAACTTTCTCAACCCTCTCTCCTTCCTTCCCCTTTCTCCCCACTGCAACTTTCTCAACCCTCTCTCCTTCCTTCCCCCTTTCTCCCCCACATGCAACTTTCTCAACCTCTCTCTCCTTCCTTCCCCTTTCTCCCCACTGCAAACTTTCTAAACCCCCTCTCCTTCCTTCGCCTTGCTCCTCATTGCAACTTACTTCCAAAGACCTTCCCCCTGCCCTTATCCCTTTACCCCAACCGACCCCTTCCAGATATCCCCCTTCTTCCCCACTCCCCACCTTCCCCAACCCCGCCCCAAGACCCCCCCCCTCGCCTCCTTTTCCCTCACTTACCAACTTCCCTTCCACTCCATTTCCCCCCAACCACACCCCCTTCCCTCTCTTTCCCCCCACCCCTACCCCACCTCCCCTCCACTCCCCAGTTGCCCCAAGCAGACACCCAACCCCCCTCCTCCCTCCTCCCATCCCATCCCCCTTCGCCCCAAGCAGACACCCAACCCCCTCCCCTCCCACGTCCCCTCCCCCTTCGCCCCAAGCAGACATCCAAACCCTTCCCCTCCCTTCCTCCTCTCCCTCCAAGCAGACACCCAAACCCCCCTCCCACCTCCACATCCCCCCTCACCCAAAGCAGACACCCAATCCCCCTCCCCTCCCCTCCTCCTCTCCCTCCAAGCAGACACCCAACCCCGCCTCCCCTCCCATCCCCCTCTCACCCAAAACCAGACCCTCCCTCCCCTCCACCCTTCCACCCTACCTTCGTCACTCCTTCCCATCTCTTAATCCACCCCTTTCCCTCTCGCCCAATCCTCCTCCATTTCACAACCGTTCCTTCCTTTTTCGCACTCCCCCCCTCACCCCCCACCCCCGGCCATGACCGTACTCCCTCAGCACGCAAGCAAGTAGGGGAAAGCAAGCAAGCAGGAGAAACGCAATCCCTGCATGTTGGCAACGAGTAAAGGAATCTCAATGGGCAAGAGGGCAAGAGGGCGCAGCATTAAAGCATTAAAGGCGATGGGGATGGAGTCGGGGCCCCCCTCGGGTTATTACTTCTGTTAATGATCTTATTTTCCTTTCGTTTTAGCATCTCGCTCATCTCCCCTTTCTCTCTCTCTCTCTCTCTCTCTCTCTCTCTCTCTCTCTCTCTCTCTCTCTCCCTCTCTCTCTCTCTCTCTCTCTCTCTCTCCCTCTTTCGCTTTACACCCTCGCTCTCACTCTCGCTCGTACTAGCACTCTCTCTCTCCCCCTCCCATTCCCTCCTCTCTTCTTTCTCTTTTGATATACTTTTTACCTCTTGTCTTTTTATTCCCCCTCCTCCTCCTCCTTTCTCTACTTTTACTTACTTTTTCTTCCTCCCTCACTCCTTAGCATCATCACTTCCTCACCCTCCCTCCTCTCCTTCTCTCTCTCTCCCTCCCTTCCCCTCTCCCTCCCTTCCTCCCCTCCAGCCTTCCCCTCTCCCTTCCTCCTTCCTTCCCCCTCTCCCTTCCCTCCTTCCTTCCCCCTCTCCCCCTTCCCCCCCTCTCTCTCTTCCCTCTCTCTCCTTCCCTTCCCCCTCTCTCCCTTCCCCTCCCCCTTCCTCCCCTCCCTTCCCCTCTCTCTCTCCCTCCCTTCCTTCCCACTCCCCTTCCTCCTTCCCTTCCCCCTCCTCCCTTCCTCCCCCCTCACTTCCCCTCTCCCTCCCTTCCCCTCCCCCTCTCCCTCCTTCTCCCACTCTCTCCCTCTCCCTCCCCTTCCCCCTTCCCCTCTCCCACTCCACTCCCCCTCTCTCTCCCTTCCTCCTTCCTTCCCCCACAAACCCCCGCCAAAGGAACCTCCCCTGGCAGACGAGGGCGGTGGCGACGCGGGAGGAGGAGGGAGGGAGGAAGACGCCGGTGCCCTCCCCTCTCTACCCCTTCCCTCTTTCCCCTTCCCTCCTTCCCTACACCCCCTCTCCCTCCCCCTCTCCCCTCCCTCCCCTTCCCCACCTCCCCTCCCCCTCCCTCTCCCTCCTTCCCCCTTTCCCTCTCCCTCCTTCCCCCTTTCCCTCCCTTCCTCCCTCCTTCCTTCCCCCACAAAACGCCAGAGGAACCTCCCTGGCGACGGCGGCGGTGGCGACGCGGGAGGAGGAGGAGGAGGGCCCCACCGATGCCCCCTCTCTCTCCCTTCCTCTTTCCTTCCTCCCCTCTCTCTCCCTTCCTCTTTCCTTCCTCCCTCCCTCCCTCCTTCCCCCTCTCCCTCCTTCCCCCTTTCCCTCCCTTCCTCCCTCCTTCCTTTCCCCATAAAACGCCAGAGGAACCTCCCTGGCGACGCGGGAGGAGGAGGAGAAGGGCCCCGCCGATGCCCGAGGGTCGCGCCGCCGCCGCCGCCCGCATGTGCAGGAGTAACTCTACCGCGGTATCACACGCCCGCTTCAGGCTGCACGCCACATGGGCGCTCCTCTTTTTCTCCTCTTTCTTCCTCTTCTAGCTTTTTTTTTTTTTTTTTTTTTTATGTCTCCTTTTCTCTTCTTGCTTCTCCATCCTCCTTTGCTCTCTTTCTCTTTCGTTCTCTTTCTCTCTCGCTTTCTCTTTCTCTTTCGTTCTCTTTCTCTCTCGCTTTCTCTTTCGTTCTCTTTCTCTCTCGCTTTCTCTCTTTCTCTTTCGTTCTCGTTCTCTCTCGCTTTCTCGCTTTCTCTCTTTTCTCATAAATGCATCACGTTATGACCGTATACTATTAATATTTCCATTACAACATTTTTTCTGTCTTTCTTTCTTCCCTCTCTTTCTCTTTCGTTCTCTTTCTCTCTCTTTCTCTCTCGCTTTCTCTCCTTCTCTCTTTCTTCATAAGTGCATCACGTTATGACCGTATACTATTAATATTTCCATTACAACATTTTTTGTCTGTCTTTATTTCTTCCCTTCCTCTCTCTCCCGCTTGTTTGCTTGTTTGTTTACGTGCGCGCGCTTCTGACGTGCGTGATCCCGACCCCGCAACACCAGCAAACAGAAGGTTAGACAAAAGAACACTTAAAAAACAACAAAAACAAAGCACAAAAAACGCCGCGAATCGCCAAAACCATCTCTGCAACAACACCAAACACGAACCCTAAATTCCCCCCCCTCCCCCTCCCGCTCCTTCTCCTCCTCCTCCTCCTCCTCCTCCTCTTCTTCCTCCTCCTCTTCCTCTTCTTCTTCTTCTTCTTCTTCTTCTTCTTCTTCTTCTTCCTCTTCTTCTTCTTCCTTGCTTCCTTCCTTCTTCTTCTTCCTCCTCCCTCCTCCTCCTCCTCCTCCTCCTCCTCCTCCTCCTCTTCTTCTTCTTCTTCTTCTTCTTCTTCTTCTTCTTCTTCTTCTTCCTCCTCATCCTCCCCTTCCCCTTTCCTTTCTCCTTCCCCGTCCCCAGTCTTCCCCCCCCCCCTCCCGCTACACGATAGGAATCAAGCAGCGAGAGGGGGTGAGGGTGAAGGGGAGGGGGAGAGGAGGAGGAGGAGAACACAAGGGAGGGAGGGGGAAGAAGGAGGAGAAGGACGACACAGGGGAGAAGGACGACACAGGGGAGGAGGGCGAAGGAAGGGAGGGAGGGAGGGAGGGAGGAGAAGGAGGACACAGGGGAGGAGGGAGAAGAGAGGGAGGGGGAAGGAGGAGGAGGAGGAGGACACAGGGGAGGAGGGGGAAGGGAAGGAGGAGGAGGAGGAGAAGGGGGAAGGAGGAGGAGGAGGAGGAGGACGGCGAGGGGAGAGGAAGCGACAGCGGCGAGGCGAGAGACGGGAGGT
Source organism: Penaeus vannamei (assembly GCF_042767895.1). Lineage (NCBI taxonomy): Eukaryota > Metazoa > Arthropoda > Malacostraca > Decapoda > Penaeidae > Penaeus > Penaeus vannamei. Next base: position 2,461,359 of record NC_091559.1, on the reverse strand, counting down.
ACCAAAGCAAGAGTTGATCTCAGCCTAAGAAAACATACACAGCGGGATCTCTTGCCACCCTCGACACCAGGTGAGACAGGTACACTGTGTTGCGCCGGTGTGGACAAGCCGTTGCAGCGGGGGGGGGGGGGGGGGGAGGCTGTGACCGCTGGGGTGGGGAGGGCTGTGTCCCGCTGGGGTAGGGGGTGGGAGAGAGAGAGGCTGTGACCGCTGGGGTAGGGGGTGGGAGGTGGGGAGGAGTTGTGACCGCTGGGGTAGGGGTGTGGGGGAGGGAAGGAGGGCTGTGACCGCTGGGGTAGGGGGTGGGGAAAGAAGGGAGGAAGGCTGTGACCGCTGGGGTAGGGGGGCTTGGTAGAGGAGGGCTGTTGACCGCGGGGGTAGGGGGTGGGAGGAGGGGAGGGAGCTGCCTAGCCGCTGGGGTAGGGGTAGGGGTAGGGGAGGGAGAAACTGTGACCGCTGGGGTAGGGGGTGGAAGTAGGGGAGATGGCTGTGACTGCTGGGGTAGGGGGTAGAGGGGAAGAGAGAGAGGTTGTGACCGCTGGGGTAGGGGTAGGGGAGGGAGGGCTGTGACCACTGGGGTAGGGGGTAGGGGGAAGAGGAGGGAGCTGTGACCGCTGTGGCTGGGGTTGGGTGAAGGGGTAAGGCAGGACGGAGAGGGAATGGGGGTGAGGCTACGACTGCTGTGGGGATGGTTGCAGGTATGCGGTATCGGTGACGTGGTATGCGGTGTGGATCCAAGGAAGCCGTACTAGTGTGAAAGAACGTTGATTGCGATGTGTAGAGAGAGATAGAAAGTGATTCGATTCTTGCAATGGCAGGCGAGTCGGACGGCCAGCGTGACACTCAGCCAGAGAGAGAGGGAAGGAGAGGAGGGAAGGGGAAGAGAGGGAGGGAGGAGGAGAAGGAAGGAAGGGGGAAGGGGAAGGGGAAGGGAAGGAAGGAGGGAGAGGAAATGGAGAGAAGTGAAGGGGGAGAGAAAGGGAGAGGCAGGGTGAAAGGGCGAAGGAGAGGGAAATGAAAGGAAGAGGGAAGCAAAGAAACACCAACAAATAAAAACCCACCTGACACAAACAACACCGACAAATAAAACATACCAAACCACGAAAGAACAAACAAAACAAAAAAAAAACAAAAACAACGACAACAAAACGCAGACATAACGGAAGGAAGAGACAGGAAACAAACAAACATACAGAGAGAGAGAGAGAGAGAGAGAGAGAGAGAGAGAGAGAGAGAGAGAGAGAGAGAAAGAGAGTGAAAGAGAGAGAGAGGGAGAGAGACAGACAGACAGAGAGAGAGACAGACAGACAGAGAGAGAGGCAGACAGACAGAGAGAGAAACAGAGAGAGAGAGAGAGAGAGAGAGAGAGAGAGAGAGAGAGAGAGAGAGAGAGAGAGAGAAGGAGAGAGAGCGTAAGAGAGAGAGAGAGAGAGAGAGAAAGAAAGAAGAGAGAGAGCGCGTAAGAGAGAGAGAGAGCACGCCTAAGAGAGAGAGAGAGAGCGCATGAGAAGGCGAGAGTAAGAGAGAGAGAGAGAGAGAGAGAGAGAGAGAGAGAGAGAGAGGCAGACAGACAGAGAGAGGGGTGGGCGGAGAGCACCACACGGGCGTGCACGCGTGGCCTTCATCCCGAGACGTGGCAGCCGATGATCCCGCAATCCCGCCAGGGCAGACGCGGCCCTGGGCCCTCCCCGACGCTTTTTTTCTCTCGATAGAATAATAAAAGTTGAGTTCGAATAGAAATAGCGTAGTAGTTTCGGTTGTTGTTTTGGAGAAGGAGGGAGGAAGGGAGGGAGAGAGAGAGAGGATAATGAGGAGATGAGATAATGAGAGGGAGGGAAGGAGGGAGGGAGAGGGAAGTAAGGAGAGAGAGAAAGAGGCTGTTGGGCCCTCCGCGATCTGCCTAGTGGCCGCTTTTTTTTCTCGATAGAATAAAAGTTGAGTTCGAATAAAAAATTAGCGTAGTAGTGTCGGTTGTTGTTTTGTCTAGTAGTAGTAGTAATAGTAGAATGACCTGTAGCAACAGTAGCATTACTTGTAGTTATAATAAACGACGAGAGAGAGAGAGAGAGAGAGAGAGAGAGAGAGAGAGAGAGAGAGAGAGAGAGAGAGAGAGAGAGAGAGAGAGAGAGAGAGAGAGAGAGACGGAAAAGCATCATGAAGACATCCCTTCCCTTTTTGCGTTTATTCTTTTTTTTTTTTTTTTTTTTTTTTTTTTTTTTTTACAACCACACAAACCCAATACGAAGCGTCCGAAGGCTAAATAAGACTCATTTCCTCCTCCCTCTTCCCCTCTCCACCCCTTCCCTCTTCCCCTCTTCCCTCCCCTCCCCCCCCACCCCAAAGGCTCTAGAGGGATCAGCTATTACCTCAGGGTCGACAAGAACACAGCTGAAGGCCAGTGTCAAAGCGGCCCTGCCAAGCGTGAAGAGGTCAAGGGGGAGGGGAGGAGAGAGAGAGAGGAAGGGAGGAGGGAAGGAGGGGAGAACGAGTGAGGGGGGAGGAGAGAGGAGGGGAGGAGGGAGAGAGGAAGGGAGGGAGAGAGAGAGGAAGGAGGGAAGGAGGGAAAGAGGAGGAAAGAGGGAGGGAGGGAGGGAAGGAGAGAGAGAGAGAGAGAGAGAGAGAGAGAGAGAGAGAGAGAGAGAGAGAGAGAGAGAGAGAGAGAGAGAGAGAGAGAGAGAGAGAGAGAGAGAGAGAACGAGAGAAAAAGAGAGAGAGACGAGAAAAAGAGAGAACAACGAGAAAAGAGAACGAGAAAAAATGAAACAGAGAAGAAAAAGAACAACAGACAGACAGACAGACAAGACAAACAAAAACCACACCATTCCCCCCCACCCCCACCCCCCGAGAATACGAGCAAAAGAACAACAAAAAACAATAGCGGCGGCAGCGAGCGACGGGTGGCGAGAGGCGGGGCCCCCCCCTTCAGGCAACTCCCTCCCTCAGTGATTACCTCCGGCGCCCCTTACACGGTCTTGTGCCCTACGCAACGGCCTCGTCATCGACTGTCATCTCGTCTCGGCATCAACAACAGCATCCACCTTCCTGATCCTCCTGCGGCCCTTCCTTCTGCTCTGGGGAAGGGGGGGAGGGAGGGAGGAGGGGGACCTTCCTTCAGCTCTGGGGGAGGGAGGGAGGGAGGGGAGGGGAGGGGAGAGAGGTGGGAGGGAGGGAGGGAGGGAGGGAGGAGGGGGAGGGGGAGGAGGAAGGTGAGGTGGGAGGGAGGAGGAGGAGAGGAGAGGGAAGGGAGAGGGGAAGGGAGGAGGGGAGGGGAGGAGGGAGGGAGGAGGAGGAGGAGAGGAGGGAGGAGGGAGAGAGGGAAGGGAGGGAGGGGAGGGGAGAGGGGAAGGGAGGAGGGGAGGGGGGAGGGAGGGGGAGGGGGAGGGGGAGGGGGAGAGGGGAGAGGGGAGGGGAGGGAGGAGGTTCTTTCTCCTACTTTGTCGTCCCTAATTTGATTATTTATACGCTCCTCTCGCCTACTCTTTTTTTTCTCTCTCTCTTTATTCGCTATACTACTCTAACTCCTTCTCTCCCTTCCTCTCCTCCCTCTCTTCCTTCCCTCTGTCGTTCCCTCTCTCCCTTCCTTCCTTCCGTCCTCCCTCTCTCCCTTCCTTCCCTTCCTCCCTCCCTCACTCTCTTCCTTCCCTTCCTCTATCCCCCCACCCCCCTCCCTACTTCTCTCCCTTCCCCCCGCGTGCCCCTCCCTCCATCCCTCCCTCCCTCCCTCCCCTCCCTTCCCCCCGCGCCCCTCCCTCCCCCCTCCCTCCCTCCCCCCACTCCCTTCCTTCCCTTCCTTCCCTCCCTCCCACTCCCTACCTCCCTCCACCCCCATTGCCCCTCCCTCCCTCCTTCCCTTCCCCCTCCCTTCCCCCCATGTGCCCTCCTTCCCTCCCTCCCTCCCTTCCCCCCTCCACCAGGAAGCCGACCGCCGCCTCCCGGGGAGACGCGAAGCAAGCAGAAGGCGACCTGTTGTCTCCCCGCGCCCCCTGACCGCCCCCCCTTCCCCCCCCTTCCCCTTCCCCCTCCCCCCCCCCCTCCCTCGTCGACGCCACTTGCACGCTGATGGCTCTATTGCATCACGTTGGCCTTTCCTTTGCGCTCGTCTCGGTGTCTCCCCTTCTCGCTTCCTTCTTCTTCCCCTTTTCGTCGTCTTTGGTATTTGCGTTCCTTCTCTTTGCGGTATTTTGTTGTTTTTGTTTTTTTCTTCTGGTTGCTGCTCTGGTTATCGTCTTTTACCTTGCGACGTTCTTATTTCATCACTGGACAAACACGCGTATAAAGACAAAGACAAAGACAAAAACAAAAACAAAAAAACACTTCCCACCTCCACCCTTCCTCCCTCCCTCCCTCCTTCCCTCCCTCCTTCCACCCACCCACCCAGCCTCCAGCTCTCCTTCCCACTCTTCTCTCGCCCGGCCACCCACCTTCCCTCCCTCTCTCTCTATCCCGCCCCGCCCCTCTCCTCCCCCCCTCCCCTCTCCTTCTCTCACCCTCCCCCCTCCCCTCTCTCCCTCTCTCTCCTGCCCCTCCCCTCCCCTCCCTTTCTCTCTCCCGCCCCTCCCCTCTCTCCCACCCCTCCCCTCCCTCCTTCTCTCCCTCCCTCCCCTCCCTCTCTCCCTCCCTCCCCGCCCCCTCCTCTCTCCTTCCCTCCCGCCCCTCCTCTCTCTCTCCCCTCCTTCCCTCTCCCTCCCTCCCTCCTTCTCTCCCTCTCTCCCGCCCCTCCCTCTCTCCCACCCCTCCTTCCCTCCCCCTCCCCTTCCCTCCCTCCCCGCCCCTCCCCTCTCTCCACACCCTCCTTCCCTCCCCTCCCTCCCCTCGGATGCCGCCACGCCCACACCCGAACAGATCTCCCGGCGGCTGCGCTTGCACCTCCGCGCCACACAACTGCAAAAAACGATAAGGATGCAAATTAGCCACAAATTATCGTGAGTGATGTCGGACATACGCGGACCGTGAAGCATTTCCCTCCCTCTCGTACGAACTCTTGCCCCCCTTTCCCCCCTCCCCCAATCCCTCCCCACAACTAACCTCTCCATCAGCCCAAAACCCTTTCCTGCAAACTTCCCCAACCCCCCAACCCCTCCCCCTCCTCCCCAAACCCTCCCCCAACCTAACTTCTCCTTCAGCCAAAAACCCTTTCCTGCAAACCTCCCCAACCCCCCAACCCCTCCATCCCTTCCCCCCCTCTCCTCCCCAAACCCTCCCCAACTAACCTCTCCATCAGCCAAAAACCCTTTCCTGCAAACCTCCCCCAACACCCCAACCCCTCCATCCCTTCCACCTCCCCTCCCCACAATCCCTCCCCCAACTAACCTCTCCATCAGCCAAAAACCCTTTCCTGCAAACCTCCCCAAACCCCCAACCCCCAACCCCTCCATCCCTTCCCCCAAACCCTCCCCCAACCAACTAACCTCTCCATCAGCCCAAAACCCTTTCCTGCAAACCTCCCCAACCCCAATCCCTCCCCCCTCCCCCTTCCCCCAATCCTTCTCC
>NC_091559.1:2433369-2448369 GCF_042767895.1 Penaeus vannamei | reverse complement strand
TAATACCATTTTACTTCTCCCTTTCCTTCTCGTCGCTCTCCTCCTCCTCGCTCTCCTCGTTCTCCTCCTCCTCCTCCTCTTCCTCCTCCTCCTCCTCCTCCTCCTCCTCCTCCCTCCTCCTCCTCCTCCTCCTCCTCCTCCTCTCCTCCTCCTCCTCCCTTTCCTCCTCCTCCCCTTTCCTCCTCCTCCCTCCTCCTCCTCCTCCTCCTCCTCCTCCTCCTCCTCCCTCCTCCTCCTCCTCCTCCTCCTCCTACCTTTCCTCCTCCTCCCTTTCCTCCTCCTCCTCCTCCTCCCTCCTCCTCCTCCTCCTCCTCCTCCTCCTCCTCCTCCTCCTCCTCCTCCTCCTCCTCCTCCTCCTCCTCCTCCTCTTCCTCCTCCATCTCCTCCTCCTCCTCCTCCTCCTCCTCCTCCGCGCCCTCGCCGACCGCTCGCATCCCGGCGACCGGATCCAATTAGCGCCGTAAGGACGAATCGGGACCGCGGTTACGGGATCCAGCGGCGGGAGCGCGGTAATTATCTGCGGTCGAAGCCATCAGGATGGCGATCACGCCTGCGGTCGCGGACGGCCGCCGTCGCCGCGGCCCGGAATAAAAAGGATCGCATTATCCCGCGAGGATCCCGGACTGCGGAAACGATAGCCCCTCCCCACTCCCCTTCACTCCCCACTCCCCACACCCTCTCCTTCCATCCCCGCTCCCCCCTCCCTCGCCTTCCATCCCCACTCCCTCCCTTCCATCCCCACTCCCTCCCTTCCATCCCCACTCCCCACTTCTCTCTCCCCCTCCCTCCTCACTCCCCACTCCCTTCTCACTCCCCATTCACTTCCCACTCCCCATTCCCTCCCCACTCCTCACTCCCCTTCCATCCCCACTCCCCTTCCATCCCCACTCCCTCCCCTTCCATCCCCACTCCCCATTCCCTCCCACTCCCCCTCCCTCCCCTTCCATCCCCACTCCCCCCACTCCCCCTTCCATCCCCACTCCTCACTCCCTCCCCTTCCATCCCCACTCCCTCCCCTTCCATCCCCACTCCCCATTCCCTCCCTCACTCCCCATTCCCTCCCTCACTCCCTCCCCTTCCATCCCCACTCCCCACTCCATCCCCTTCCATCCCCACTCCCTCCTCACTCCCCACTCCCTCACCTTCCATCCCCACTCCCCACACCCTCTCCTTCCATCCCCACTCCCCCACTCCCCTCTTTCCATCCCCACTCCCTCCCTTCCCTTCCCACTCCTCCTCACTCCCCACTCCCTCCCCTTCCCTTCCCACTCCCTCCCCACTCCCTCCTCACTCCCCACTCCCTCCCCTTCCATCCCCACTCCCCCTTCCCCCACTCCCTCCCCTTCCATCTACACTCCCCACTCCCTTCCCTTCCATCCCCACTCCCCATTCCCTCCCTCCCTTCCATCCCCACTCCCCACACCCTCTCCTTCCATCCCCACTCCCCTCCTCCTCATCCCCTCCCTCCTTCCTTCCCACTCCCCACTCACTCCCCACTCCCTCCCCCATTCCTCACCCCCACTCTCTCCCCTTCCATCCCCACTCCCCACTCACTCCCCATCCATCCCCACTCCCCACTCCCTCCCTTCCATCCCCACTCCCCACTCCCCACCCACTCCCCACTCCCTCGTCTGCTCTTGCCCGAGCCTCATAAAGGGGACACCTTAACGAACTTGTCACCGATCAGATGCGAAGGAAAGCAGGATGGGATAAGGGATAAAGGTGGAGGGAGGGGGAACGAGGGAGGGAAAGCGAGAAAGATGATGAGAGAGAGAGAGAGAGAGAGAGAGAGAGAGAGAGAGAGAGAGAGAGAGAGAGAGAGAGAGAGAGAGAGAGAGAGAGAGAGAGAGAGAGAGAGCTTAGAGAGAGCTTAGAGAGAGCGAGAGAGAGAGAGAGAGACAGACAGACAGACAGAGAGACAGAGAGAGAGAGAGAGAGACGGAGACAGACAGAGAGACGGAGACAGAAAGAGAGAGAGAGAGAGACAGACAGACAGAAAGTGGGAGAGAGAGACAGACAGACAGAGACAGAAAGAGAGAGAGAGAAAGAGAGAGAATAAACGTGAGAACAAGCGAGCGACCCAAAGGATTACAACAAGCCTCCTCCTGGTAACGCTCCGACACCGAATCAAAAACCCAAACGAAGCGTGTTGCAGCGTAACGGCCCTGTAACACAAGACAAGCCACTGCGAAAACGGCGGAGGAGTGCACGCGCTCTGCCTGCCTTCCTCTCCTCCTCCTCCCACTCCCTTACCCCCTTTCCTCCCTTCTTCCTTTCCTCTCTTCCACCCTCATCTCCCTCCCGTCCTCCTCTCTTCCTTTCCTCTCCTCCCGTCCTCCTTTCTTCCTTTCCTCTCCTCCTCCCCCAGCTGTCCTCGTCCTCCCTTTCTTCCTTCCTCCCTCCTCCTCCCCCCTCCCGTCCTCCCTTCCTCCCTCCCACCCCTTCCCGTCCCTCCTCCCTCCCTCCTCCTCCCTCCGCTCTGCGCACAGGACACCGACAATTCTAATGTCACTCCCAAGACTCCCCCCCTCCTTCCTCTCGCTCCAAACCGAACGCAGAAAGCGGCGTTCGCGCAGAAGGACGAGCGAAAACACCTTCGGCGGAGCGTCCGGGGGGCCCTCTGACGTCATCGTAAGGGCAGGAAAACTTCTCCGAAGATGGCGACCCACACACGCCCCTCCCACGCCCCCGGTCGGGATTATCCTCGAAACAACCCCCTTATTTCTCACCCCCCCCACCCCCCAAGACAAAGCCCCCGGCATAAAAAAGGCACAAATTGCGCTCTATTGCATCTCAAATTACGGGTGTGACTGTCGGTGCGAGGGGGTAGCCGTCGCTCTCAAGGATGGGGATCTGCCATAACGACAGGACGACGCAGACGACCATGACCACTACCTGTGACTGCCATGACTGGCAGAGGTCGAGGTCACAGGAAAGTGAAGGAGGATGAATATAAGAAGGAGGTGAGACGGAGTCGACCTCGAGACGTCGCTGTCCGCGGCGGCAGAATGAACCACGAGTAAACGCCGAGAGGAGCCAGAAGGGGTGTCAGCTGGAGGTAAACTTGCCGGTCTAAACAGACAGACAAACCACCTGTTCGTTAGAGAAGCTGCGCTCTTTGGCAACGGCTTCCAATCTCCGGATGTGAGGCACAGAGCCAGCACACGATACTGTCCACCAGCAAGCAGAGGGGAGAGCCGAGAGGGCGGCTGAAGCGACCGGAGGCAATGCTCCTCGTTCGCCGCCCGAAGCCCCGAGGTGGAAGCGGCAACCCCATTTCCTCGGAGGCCCGACTCGACCACGCTTACTCGGAGGGGCGGCGGCGACGACACGCCGGAGGAAGTGGGAAACGCATGCTCCTAGCCCCCCCCCCTCCCCCTTCCGACGGCCGACCCGGGGCTCCTGTCTGTGAGGCTTTGAGGCGTAATCTCCCGTCTGTGAGGCCGGGAGATTACGCGCCGCTCGCCCTCCCGTCTTGACGTGTGGAACCAAGGTGGAGGCCGGATGCTCCACCACATCCACTTGAAGAGGCCGCAGCAACATGCCAGAGGAGGGAGGAGGTGGAGGAGGAGGAGGAAGGAGGAGGAGGAGGAAGGAGGAGGGAGGAGGAGGAGAAGGAAGGAGGAGGTGGAGGAGGAGGAGGAAGAAGAGGAGGGAGGAGGAGAAGGGAGGAAGGGAGGAGGAGGAGAGAGGAGGAGGGAGGGAGGAGGGGAAGGAGGGAAGAGGGAGGAAGAGGAGGAGGAGGAAGAGGAGGAGGAGGAGGGAGGGAGGGAGGAGGAGGAAGGAGAGGAGAGGAGGAGGAGGAGGAGGAGGAGGAGGAGGAGGAGCAGGAGCAGCAGCAGCCCATCTGCCACGAGAGCAAGTAAACTGGGGTCTTATCTCCTTCCGCCCGGGGCTCAGCGACACCTTCAGGGGGATGTGGCCAATGACTCGCTGTGCGGCCTTTCGAGACACCGGGAGCACGGAGCCACAGTGGAGATATTGGGGAAGGAAGGGGGGGGGGCGGGCGGGGGGGCGTATACTGGACGCCCCTGCCGCCTCCTTGTCTCCTTCTCCTCCTCTTTCTCCGCCTCCAGCTCCACGATCTCTTCCTACAACACCCCATCCTTCTCCTCCCTCTTCACTTCCTCTTCCATCCCCACCTCCACCCCCTCATCCCCACCACTATCAACCTCTCCTCCTCCTCCACCATCACCCCTTTCCTTCCCTCCTCCTCCTCCCCACCCCACCCATTTCCTTCTCCCTTCCCTCCTCCTCCTCCGTCTCCACCACCTTCTTCCTCCTCCTCTCCTTCCTTCCTTCCTTCCCTCCGTCTCCCACACCTTCCTTCCTCCTTCTCCCTTCCTTCCTTCCTTCCTCCGTCTCCACCACCTTCCTTCCTCCTTCTCCCTTCCTTCCTTCCTTCCTCCGTCTCCACCACCTTCCTTCCTCCTCCTCCGTCTCCACCACCTTCCTTCCTTTCCTTCTCCCTTCCTTCCTTCCTTCCTCCGTCTCCACCACCTTCCTTCCTCCTCCTCCGTCTCCACCACCTTCCTCTCCTCCTCCTCCGTCTCCACCACCTTCCTTCCTCCTTCTCCCTTCCTTCCTTCCTCCGTCTCCACCACCTTCCCTCCTCCTCCTCCGTCTCCACCACCTTCCTTCCTCCTTCTCCCTTCCTCCCTTCCTTCCTTCTCTGTCTCCACCACCTTCCTTCCTCCTCCTCCGTCTCCACCACCTTCCTTCCTCCTCCTCCTCCGTCTCCACCTTCCTTCCTTCCTCCTTCTCCCTTCCTTCCTTCCTTCCCTCCTGGCCCCATTAGTTCCCCCATGCAGCTTATTTGCAGGCTAATGGGGCGGCGCTCGATACTCGCCTCTGCTCACTGCCACACGATAATGGCTCGCACAACATGAAACCCTGCAATTAATTATCTGTGCCCGAGAGCGAAGACGACACGGTTCCCGCCGCCGTTCTCGCTTAATCCCGTGCGGATACGTTCCTCTCGGCTCGCTCTCGCTTTCGTTCTGGCTCTCTCTCGCTCGTTCCCTCTTGGGCGTTTGTCACTCGTTCTCGCTTCCGTTCTCACTCTCTCGTTATTTTCCCTCCCGTGAAACCCATTCGCTCTCGATTTCGGCCTTTCTCTCTCGTCACTTCTCTCGCTCGCTCTCGCTTTCCTTGTGGCTCTCTCGTTCGTTCCCTCTTGGGCGTTTATCACTCGTTATCGCCTCTGTTCTCACTCTCTCGTTATTTTTCCCTCCGCGAAACTCATTCGCTCTCGATTTCGGTCTTTCTCTCTCGTCACTTCTCTCGCTCGCTCTCGCTTTCGCTCTGGCTCTCTCGCTCGCTCTCGCTTTCGCTCTGGCTCTCTCGCTCTTTCCCTCTTGGGCGTTTATCGCTCGTTTTCTCTCGTTATTTTCTCTCTGGGTATCTCTCATTCGTAATTGTTTTTATTCTTTCTCTCTCGCTATTTTCTCTTTGCGTATCACTCATTCGCTCTCGCTTTAGATCTTTGGATATTTCTCCCTTTGTATCTCCCATTCGTCCTCGGTTTCGGGTCCTTCTCTCTCGTTATTTCTCATTTCTCTCTCTCTCTCTCTCCATTTCCACACGCAGGCACTCATCCTCACACCCAGGCACCCATTCCCACACCCAGGCACCCATTCCCACACCCAGGCACTCATCCTCACACCCAGGCACCCATTCCCACACCCAGGCACCCATTCCCACACCCAGGCACTCATCCTCACACCCAGGCACCCATTCCCACACCCAGGCACCCATTCCCACACCCAGGCACTCCTCCTCACACCCAGGCACCCATTCCCACACCCAGGCACTCATCCTCACACCCAGGCACCCATTCCCACACCCAGGCACCCATTCCCACTCCCAGGCACCAGGCACGGATGGGAGGGCGGATTCCGAGGCCCCTCCAGAGCGACAGAAAACGACTTCCACAATTACAGAAACGACGACAAAGCGGCATAGGGAACAGCGTCTCCTATTCGAGTCCTTTCGCTCCCTCCCCCACCCCCCACCCCACCTCCCTTGCTCCCTATCCACCCTCCCCTCCCCCTCCCCCTCCCCCTTCCTTCGCGTCCCGAGGCACCAGACTCTGCCATCTTTAATATATATCTTGTCTCAGTACACTGGGTGCACACTTGGTCCTCTCCCTTCCTTCTCCCTATTCTCTCTTTAGCCGCCTCTCCGCTGAAGCCAACTGTATTCAACGGGTTCTTTAACCTCTCTCTCTTGCTCTTGCTCTTGCTCTCTCTCTCTCTCTCTCTCTCTCTCTCTCTCTCTCTCTCTCTCTCTCTCTCTCTCTCTCTCTCTCTCTCTATTTTGCACTCGCTCTCCCTCTGTCTATAACTCTCCCTCTCCCGATTCTCTCTTTCTCCTCACTCTCCCTCTCTCACCCCCTCACCCCCCGCTCTCATTCTCGCGATTCTCTCTTCCCCCCGCTCTCCCTCTCCCCACCTTCGCTCTCCACTACATACCCTCTCCCTTCCTCGCTCCTTCACCCTTTCCTTTCTCTCCCTTCCTCGTTCCCTCCCCTATCTCCCTCGCCCTCCACCCCTTCTCCTCTCTCCTCCTCCCCTCGCCCTCCACCCCTTCCCCTCCCTCCCTCCCTCGCCCTCCACCCCTTCCCCTCTCTCCCTACCTCGTTCTCTCCCCTATCTCCCTCGCCCTCCATCCCTTCCCCCTCTCTCCCTCCCTCGCCCACCACCCCTTCCCCTCTCCTCCCTCCCTCCCTCGCCCTCCACCCCTTCCCCTCCCTCCCTCCCTCGCCCTCCACCCCTTCCCCTCTCTCCCTACCTCGTTCTCTCCCCTATCTCCCTCGCCCTCCATCCCTTCCCCTCTCTCCCTCCCTCGCTCCACCACCCCTTCCCCCTCTCTCCCTCTCTCCCTCGCCCTCCACCCCTCTCCCTCTCTCCCTCCCTCCCTCGCCCTCCACCCCTTCCCCCCTCCCTCCCTCCCTCCCTCCCCCTCCACCCTTTCCCCCTCCCTTCCTTTCAGCCTTTCCCTCCGCGCGCTTCAAAAAAAAAAAAAAAAAAAAAAAAAAAGCCTCAAAAGTGAAACATTCCTGAAGCGATTCGCTCGCCGTGTAATAACTTTTGCCCGATACAACCCACGCCATGACAAGGTTCCGGCTGCAAGGGGGGAGGGAGGGAAAAAAAAAAGAAAAAAAAAAAAAGTTTCGGAACCAATCTCGAAATTTCTTTAGCGGAGTTCAAACCCTTTTACTAACTCCCAATTGGTTTCCGATTACTCCACCGCGCGTGTTTATGTGATCTGACAGCCTTCATGACAGAACTTTGTGTACGTTATTTGTGTTCTTATTTTCGTCCGGATTATTTTCCCGCAAATCTACATATTTCGTCTTTTTTTTCCTTTTTTTTCTTCTTTTAAGGAAAATATTGGGCCTTTCAAGATCCATCTCGCGAGGTCCCAGACCAATCAGGGCAACCGACCGCCCTTCTCTCGGCCCATCCACCGCCCCATCCACCCCACCCTTCCTCCCCATCCACCCAACCCTTCCTCCCTATCCACCGCCCCATCCACCCGCCCTTCCCCAATCCATTTATTCCACCGACCCGAGCCTCGTAACCCCGGCTTCGCCATCGCCCCCTACCCCCCTCCCCACCCTCCTCCCCAGACCCACCTCCTACCCCCCTCCCCCGCCCCCACTCGGCCTCCCCCTCGGCGTGGGTACGTTTTGGGCGTTTAGCGGCCGCCTTTGTCTCGCTGTCGTCTCTCTCTCTCTCTCTCTCTCTCCTCCGGCGTGTCTCTTATCTCCCCTCTCTCCCTTCACCTCCGCGGCGGTCAATCATCTCCGTGGGCGTGAGGCTGCGCGGGACCGGAGGCATCGCGGGCGTGAGGCTACCTCCGAGGAGACGCCCGCTCTGAAGAGTCTTCCCGGGGGAGGACACATCTACCCGGCGGAAACGGAGGAATAAATACGAGAATTCCGCCGAATCTCCTCCCGTGGCACCCGCAGTCACCGCCGCCGAACAAAAGCCTACGAAGAAAGAGAGCCGAGCCGAGCCAAGGGAAGCCGAGCCGAGCCGAGCCAAGGGAAGGCAAGGCAAGCCGAGCCGAGCCGAGCTATGGCATGGCAAGGCAAGGCAAGGCAAGCCGAGCCGAGCCAAGGCAAGCCGAGCCGAACCAAAGCAAGCCAAGACAAACCAAGCCGAGCCAAGGCAAGCCGCGCCGAGCCGAGCCACCCTGAGCAGGGCAGCGGACGCGAGTGTTGCCGGGGAGATCGCAAGAACCGCAGATGCAACACCCCCCCCTCCCCCGTGCGGCTCCGGGCTCGGCCTGACCCCGCGGTACGTAAGGTACATTGCGCTCCCGCTCTGCCGACGCTGCCTGGCCCTCGCTCCCCCCCCCCCTCTCCTCCTCCTCCTCCTCCTCCTCCTCTCTCGCGCGCTCTCCCTCTCGCTCTCTCTATTCCTCCTCCTCTCTCTCTCTCCTCTCATCCTCTCTCGCGCGCGCTCTCCCTCTCGCTCTCTCTATTCCTCCTCCTCTCTCGCGCGCTCTCCCTCTCGCTCTCTCTATTCCTCTTTCTCTCTCTCTCTCTCTCCCTCTTTATCGCGTTTCTCCTTCGCCAGACTCTCTCTCTTTCCCCGAATCGCGCTTCCATATTCTGCGTGTTATTCTCTCTCTCTCTTAATCGATTCGTAATATATATCGTCTTTCTCTAGTTCTATGAAACTCTTTTTACTAGCTTTGCCTACTTGTCTATCCATCTTTCTCTCTCTCTTCTTTCCTCCCTTCCTCTCCCTCTCCCTCCCTCCCTCCCTTTCTCTCTCTCTCTCCCTCCCTCCCTTTCTCTCTCTTTCCCTCCCTGCGTACTCGGCGTGCGTGCGTCTCCTTTGTTTCTCCGTCAGAAGATGGGATGATGACAGGGAATCGCTCGGGAAGGAGACAGGGGGTGGGGGGTGGAGGGTGGCGGAGGGGAGGGGGGGGGCGTGTAGAAGCATCGGTCCTCGCGTCTGAGAATCAACGAGCATTAATGCCTTTGTCTCGGCATTGTTTCCGGGCGGGGCATTTACTCTTCGAAAGGAGGGGGGGGGGGGGGTTAGGGGGGGCTGGGCGAGGTGGGGGGGTGAGGGGGAGCGGGGCATTTACTCTTCGAAAGGGGGGGTTAGGGGCGGGATGGGGTGGGGTGGGGTTGGATTGAGGGGGGGTTAGGGGCGGGATGGGGTGGGGTGGGGTTGGATTGAGGGGGGGTTAGGGGTGGGATGGGGTGGGGTGGGGTTGGATTGAGTGGGGGTGGGGGGTGGGGGGGTGAGAGGGAGAGCGCTCACATTCCCATCTCTCGAGGCGCGTTTTGTGACGTCCAGAACTCCTCCTTTTGTCTTTAATAACGTCAGTGGATCCCGCGGGATTACCTCGCCGAGTCCATCTGCCTGTCTGCATTACGCTGTTGTTGTTTTTTTCTCTCTCTCTCTTTCCTTTCTCTCTTTCGTTATCCCGTTACACATAATCACTTTCTCTCCCTCCTTTCTCTCCCTCTCTTTCGTTATCCCGTTACACATAATCACTTTCTCTCCCTCCTTTCTCTCCCTCTCTTTCGTTATCCCGTTACACATAATCACTTTCTCTCCCTCCTTTCTCTCCCTCTCTTTCGTTATCCCGTTACACATAATCACTTTCTCTCCCTCCTTTCTCTCCCTCTCTTTCGTTATCCCGTTACACATAATCACTTTCTCTCCCTCCTTTCTCTCCCTCTCTTTCGTTATCCCGTTACACATAATCACTTTCTCTCCCTCCTTTCTCTCCCTCTCTTTCGTTATCCCGTTACACATAATCACTTTCTCTCCCTCCTTTCTCTCCCTCTCTTTCGTTATCCCGTTACACATAATCACTTTCTCTCCCTCCTTTCTCTCCCTCTCTTTCGTTATCCCGTTACACATAATCACTTTCTCTCCCTCCTTTCTCTCCCTCTCTTTCGTTATCCCGTTGCACATAATCACTTTCTCTCCCTCTCTTTCGTTATCCCGTTGCACATAATCACTTTCTCTCCCTCCTTTCTCTCCCTCTCTTTCGTTATCCCGTTACACATAATCACTTTCTCTCCCTCCTTTCTCTCCCTCTCTTTCGTTATCCCGTTACACATAATCACTTTCTCTCCCTCCTTTCTCTCCCTCTCTTTCGTTATCCCGTTACACATAATCACCAGTCATAAAAAATAAAGAAATAAATAAAAAAATAAAATAAAAATACACGCTGGATTTCTCTCACCAGCCATAAAGAAAAAATAAAATAAGAGTAAAAAGATAAAAATACACGCTAACCAGCCATAAAAAATAAAGAAATAAATAAAAAATAAATAAAAATACACGCTGGATTTCTCTCACCAGCCCTAAAGAAAAAATAAAATAAAAATAGAAAAAATAAAAATACACGCTAAATCCTGGATTTCTCTCACCAGCCATAAAGAAAAAATAAAATAAATAAAAAATAAATAAAAATACACGATGGATTTATCTCACCAGCCATAAAGAATAAATAAAATAAGAATTAAAAGATAAAAAAAATACACGCTGGTTTTCTCGCTTTTTCTCTCTCCTCGCTTCGTACTCGCGGCCGCTCGTGGCACCTCGCGATCGACTCGGGGAAGGCCAGGTCAGTAGCAACTGGAGGAGGCGTCGTGGCGTCTGTTTAGATGATTGTTCAGTGAAAATATATCCATTAAAATCATTATTTCCCTTCCTCTTTGAACACTGAAGAGACCAAAATGATCGACCGTATTCACACCAAGCATCCGGAACTTTTGTGACGTCATCAAAATAAATCCCATATTTTTTTTTCTCCAAAAATAGTGTCAGACGCCATGACACCTCCTCGGGTTGCTACTGATCTAGCCTTCCCCCCCTCTCGACTGACTGACTGACGGACTGACTGACTGACTACCTGACTGACTGACAGACTGACTACCTGACTGACTGACTGACTACCTGACTGACGGACTGACTGACTGACTACCTGACTGACTGACTGACTGACTACCTGACAGACAGACTGACTGACTACCTGACTGACTGACTACCTGCCTGCCTGACTGACTGACTACCTGACTGACTGACTGACTACCTGCCTGCCTGACTGACTGACTGACTGACCGACTGACTGACTACCTGACGGACTGACCGACCGACCGACCGACCGACCGACTGACTGACTGACTGACTACCTGACTGACCGACCGACCGACCGACTGACTGACGGGCGAGCACAGGCGATGATGCACAGGCGATGATGCTCACGCGATCTCCCGGACTGTCCCGCTCCCGCCGCCGCCGCCGCCAAGGTCCTCTCCTCTTCCGTTTCTCGCCCTCGCCTTTCGTCGGCTTTTGACTGGTTCGGTAAATTCGTGTCGTCTTTGTTCTCTTCGCGTCTTCCTACTCCTGTCGTTCTGGACCCTCACCTGTTCTCTCTCCCTCTCTCTTTTCCATTTGTTTAGAATTCTTCGTCTCTCCCTCTCTCTTTTCCATTTGTTTCTATTCTTCGTCTCGATTATCTATCGCTTTCTTTCGCCAACTCACACTGTCATCTTTTTGTGTATCACTCACTCTTTCACTGAGTCACTGACTACCTCTCTCACTCTCTCTCTCTCACCCCCTCTTTCCCTCTCTCACTCTCTCTCTTTCTCCTCTCCCTCTTCCTCTCCTCTCCCCTCCTCTCTCTTCTCCCTTTCTCCCACACTCTTCCTCTCCCTCCCTCTCTCTCTCCTCCTTCTCCCCCCCCCCTCCTCCTCCTTCTCCCTCTTCCTCCCTCTCTCTCTCCCCCCTCCCCCTCCCCCTCTCCCCCTCCTCCTCCTTCTCCCCCTCTCCCTCTCTCCCTCCGCCTTTTCGCCCGCGCCGAGGCACACCATCTCTCCGCCTCTCTCCTTCTCCTTCCTCTTCTTCTTCTTCCCTCTTGATCAACGGGACGAGACTCTTTGTTTCTCTCCTTAATCCGCCGCGGATATCATTACCGCCTCCCTCGTCAGTCAGTCCGTCTCTCTGTTTATTTGCAATCTCTGCTTTCTTTGTTACTGCTCTTCCTTTCGTTCTTTGCGAGTCAAACGCCTCTTTGTCCACTCGCCTTTGTTTCCGAACTCGACTCTCCGATGGCCCTTTCTCTCTCTCTTTGTCTCTTGGTCTCTTCTTCTTTATTGGCCGGTGTTTGCTCCCCCGTCTTCGGTCTCTCGGCCTATCTCTTTCTCTTTTGTTCTTCTGGTTCACTTGGCCTCATCTCCGTTCTTTCATTATCCATCCATCCTGTTCTTATCTGCCATCATTACATTTTACGACTCCCATTTCTTCCTGCGGTGCATATGTTGTCCTTCTATGCTTCACTACCTCCCATTTATCAAATTATCCCATTACGTCTCTCTTCTTTCCTGCACTGGCAATGGTTTTCTTTGTCCATCGCTCTCGTATGCCTATAGGAAATCATAAAAAAGTATATTCCATTATCTCTTCGTGTCCACTTTATCCGTATGTATCTCTTCCGCCTTTTTATTGCTCTACTTCCTTCTCCTTCGCCTTCCTCGCTTCTCCGTTCCGTTTTTCGTCACTTTTATTGCTCGTGTTATTTGTATCCAGCTCTTTGTCTCCCCCTGTCCATTATCGCTTTGTTCCTTACCTTGATCTTTGTCTCTCTCTATCTCATTTGCTTGTTTGCTGTTTACCCCCGCTTCCTCTCCGTCCATCCGCAACCCCATTTCACGTCTGTTTGTTTGTTTTGCCGAAGCCTCCCTTTGTTTCTTTGTCTATCGCCAATCCCCGGGACTGAGATAATTTTCTTGCCTTTCTTTATTAAGTCTTTCTTAGGAGCGCGTGCGTCTTGTGTCAATACCCTTCGCCCCAGGCAGGCATTAATTCTGTCATGGTTGTTTTTGTGTTCGCTCTTTCTCTCTTTCTCTCTTCCTCTCTCTCGCTCTCACTCTCACTCTCACTCTCACTCTCACTCTCACTCTCACTCTCACTCTCACTCTCTCTCGCTCTCGCTCTCTCTCTCTCTCTCTCTCTCTCTCTCTCTCTCTCTCTCTCGCTCTCGCTCTCTCTCTCGCTCTCTCTCTCGCTCTCGCTCTCGCTGTGTGTGTGTGTGTGTGTGTGTGTGTGTGTGTGTGTGTGTGTGTGTGTGTGTGTGTGTGTGTGTGTGTGTGTGTGTGTGTGTGTGTGTGTGTGTGTATGTGTGTGTATGTGTGTGTGTGTGTCTGTGTGTAATTACAGGCGAGCTAACTGTCGTAAATGCGAGAACACTTGAATACAAAAAAAAACAGAATATGAACAGCTAAATGAAACAAAAGGACAAGAATCAATAACCCAACCCCGCCAGACCGAAGAACAACAGTCCCACACACACACACACACACACACACACACACACACACACACACACACACACACACACACACACACACACACACACACAAAAAAAAAAAAAAATAATAATAATAATAATAATAATAATAAATAAAAAATGCCGCCCTATGCCTGTCCCGTATGCCCGACCCCCCGCTTTAAAAGACCTCCCCTCGTCGCGCGCACACACACATAAAAAAAAACCCGCTTTCTTTGTCTGGCAAGATGTTGTTATTTCCGCCTTGTAAGCATCGCCGAATCGGCCTCGATCTGAGAAGGCTTCCCACTTGTTTCTCTCGTGTGAAAATCTCCATGCCGCCTCCCGCACCAGCTGCCAAGTTTTAAATCGACACTTTGGATGCACTGGAGACAGCTCGACCCCCTCCCCGCACAGCTTCTCTCGCTCGCTCGCTCGCCCTTTCTTTCTTTTGTCTTTCTCTCCCTTTCTCTCTCCTTCCCTCTTCCAGCTCTCCTTCGCTTTCTCTCCTCCTTTCTCCGCCTCTCGCGCTCGCTCTTTCTTTTGTCTTTCTCTCCCTTTCCCTCTTCCAGCTCTCCTTCGCTTTCTCTCCTTCTTTCTCCGCCTCTCGCACTTGCTCTTACTTTTGTCTTTCTCTCCCTTTCTCTCTTCTTTCCCTCTTCCAGCTCTCCTTCGCTTTCTCTCCTCCTTTCTCCGCCTCTCGCACTTGCTCTTTCTTTTGTCTTTCTTTCCCTTTCTCTCCTTCCCCTCTCCCAGCTCTCCTTCGCTTTCTCTCCTCCTTTCTCCGCCTCTCACACTTGCTCTTTCTTTTGTCTTTCTTTCCCTTTCTCTCCTTCCCTCTTCCAGCTCTCCTTCGCTTTTTCTCCTCCTTTCTCCGTCTCTCGCACTTGCTCTTTCTTTTGTCTTTCTTTCCCTTTCTCTCCTTCCCTCTTCCAGCTCTCCTTCGCTTTCTCTCCTCCTTTCTCCGCCTCTCACACTTGCTCTTTCTTTTGTCTTTCTTTCCCTTTCTCTCCTTCCCTCTTCCAGCTCTCCTTCGCTTTCTCTCCTCCTTCCTCCGCCTCTCGCACTTTCTCTGTATCTTGTGTTTGACCCCCTCTTCTCTCTCTCCCTCTCTTTTGTTTTTATTCATGTCACTCCGTCTTAATTTATTTCTTCTCTTTGTCCATTTACTCCTTCCCTCCCTCCTCTCACCTCCATTCTTCTTCCACTTCGTCTTTTTCCTTTTGTTTTTGTTTTTTTCCCTCTTCCTACATTTTTTACCCTCCCTCAACCTCAATCTATAAGACTCCCTTTCCTCCTCTCCACCCTTCCCCTCCTTTCATCTTTTCATACGTCTCCAATTTCCCCTCTCCTCCCTTTCTCCTTTTTCACTATCTTCCTCTCTCTCCTTCCTCCTTCCCCTCCTTCAAGGATTCCCTCCTTTCACTCTCCTCCCCTATCCCCTCTCTTCTTTCCTCCCTCCCCCTTTCCCTCCTTTCACTCTCCCTCCCCTATCCTCTCTCTTCATCCCTCCCTCCCCCTTCCCCTCCTTTCACTCTCCTCCCCTATCCCCTCTCTTCATCCCTCTCTCCCCCTTCCACTCTCCTCCCCTATCCCCTCTCTTCTCTCCTCCTTCCTCCTCCCCCTCCTTTCACTCTCCTCCCCTATCCCCTCCCTCCTCCTTTCACTCTCCCCCTTTCACTCTCCTCC
>NC_091559.1:2423369-2428369 GCF_042767895.1 Penaeus vannamei | reverse complement strand
AAGTCCCGCGACGTGACCCACTTTCGGCCCTCCGCGTTGCTCGCCTCGCCGGTGCACGCTAATTGCCCCGCTGCGTCTCCACCACCACCCTACCCCTCCCCTCTGCCTCCTCCTCCACCTCTCCCTCCCCCTCCCTTACCCCTTTGTCCTCCCTCTCCTTCCTCCTCCTCCTCCTTCTCCCTCCTCTTTACCCCCTTGTCCTCCCTCACTCTCTCTTTCCTCCTCTCCTCCAACTCCCCCACCCTCCCTCCTCCTCCTCCCTCCCCCACCCCACTCCTGCCTCCTCGCGGCTCACGGCTCCGGCGCGCTCGACTGATCTCCTCTCGACGCCCCGCGACCTTGCCTCTCGCCCCCCCCCCCCCGGCCTCGCCTCGCTCGCTCGCTCTCGCACGGGGACAGTCCGCGACAAGAGGGAGGAGGAGGAGGAGGTGGAGGAGGAGGAGGAGGAGGAGGAGGAGGAGGAGGAGGAGGTGGAGGAGGAGAGAGAGAGGACAAAGGGTAAAAAGGAAGGAGGGGAAGGAGGAGGAGGAAGAGGTGGTGGGGGAGGAGGAGGAGGAGAGAGAGATGAAGGACAAAGGGGTAAAGAGGAGGAGGGAGCGGAAGGAGGAGGAGGAATAGGTGGAGGAGGAGGAAGAGGAGGAGGAGGAGGAGAGAGAGGAAAGACAAAGGGGTAAAGAGGAGGGAGGGAGGGAGGGAGGAGAGTTGGAGGGGAGAAGGGGAGAAGGAAGAGGGGAGTGAAACACGACGGAAAGAGAGAAGGAGAAAGAAAGGGAAGAAAGAGATCTAAGAGACAAACAGATACTGAGGGGAAGGACGTAAATGAGGAAGGGAAGAGGGTGAAGAAAGGAGACGTCTAGACGCAGATGGATAGATAAAGATGAGACATGGACACAAAGCGGAGAGAAGAGCCGACTCGAGCCAATTCCTCACCCCTACCTGCCCTAATACCTCCACCCTTGCCCATCCCTCACCCCCCAAGTCGAGCAAGATGAGTGAGGCGAATGAAGCGAGAGGCGAGGAGGAGGTGAGAGGTTGAGGAAGAGGCGAGAGGTGAGGAAGAGGCGAGAGGTTGAGGAAGAGGCGAGAGGTGACGAAGAGGCGAGAGGCGAGAGGTGACGAAGAGGCGAGAGGTGACGAAGAGGCGAGAGGCGAGGAAGAGTCGAGAGGCGAGGAGGAGGCGAGAGGTGAGGAAGAGGCGAGGAAGAGGCGAGAGGCGAGGAAGAGGCGAGAGGTGACGAAGAGGCGAGAGGTTGAGGAAGAGGCGAGAGGTTAACGAAGAGGCGAGAGGTTGAGGAAGAGGCGAGAGGTGAGGAAGAGGCGAGAGGTGACGAAGAGGCGAGAGGTGAGGAAGAGGCGAGAGGTGACGAAGAGGCGAGAGGTGAGGAAGAGGCGAGAGGTGACGAAGAGGCGAGAGGCGAGAGGTGACGAAGAGGCGAGAGTCGAGGAAGAGGCGAGAGGCGACGAAGAGGCGAGAGGTTGAGGAAGAGGCGAGGAAGAAGCGAGAGGTTGAGGAAGAGGCGAGAGGTGACGACGAGGCGAGAGGTGAGGAAGAGGCGAGAGGCGAGGAACAGGCGAGAAGTGACGAAGAGGCGAGAGGCGAGAGGTGCGGAAGAGAGGCGAGAGGTTGACGAAGAGGCGAGAGGCGACGAAGAGGCGAGGAAGAGGCGAGAGGCGAAGAAGAGGCGAGAAGGAGAACCAGGCGGATGCGGGCGAGGCGAGCGAGTCCATTATACAGTTACCAGGTGTTGAAGGCGAGTGCCGGGGTCTGGCTTCCGTCGCCCTCCTTCAGAACGCGAGTGCGAGAGAATAGCTCTTGTGTTACGCCCCCTGCGTCTATTTCGGGCCCGATCCGCTCTCTTATGAACTCGCTGACCTCCTCTTCTTCCTCCTTCTCCTTCTCCTCCTCCTCTTCATCCACCAACCCCCCCTCCTCGTCCTCGTCCTCATTCCCCCCTCCTCCTCCTCCCGAGAAAACCCCAGCGAGATTACACATCTTGGAAGAAAAATAGCTTGCTCCTCCGACCCCTGATGTGTTTATCTCCCCCTCCCTCCCTTCCTCCCTCCGTCCCTCTCTCCCTCCCTCCCTTCCGTCCCTCCCCTTCCCTTCCTCCCCTTCCCTCCTTCCTTCCTTCCCTCCCCTCCCTTCCCTTCCCTCCCTCCCTTTCCCTTCCCTTCCCTTCCCTTCCCTCCCCTCCCCTCCCCTCCCTCCCTTCCCTTCCCTCCCTCCCTTTCCCTTCCCTTCCCTCCAACCAGCGCAAATCAACAGCGACCAGGGTGCGAAACACTGGCGCTTCCGTTCAAAATCGTGATCCGGGTAGATTCCCGTCGTGGCTGGCGGTGATTGCGGCCGAAGGGATGCGGTGACTTACTGCGCCCACATGGGTAGCGCCTGTCTGTCTGGCCGCCCATATCTGAAGGCACTAACTATCTAACTAACTAAGCATGACGATTCTGCCTGGCCGCCCATATCTAAGGGCACTAACTATCTAACTACACCTAAGCATGACGGTTCTTGCCTGCAACTAAATGCACGGGGCAATTTTCGAGATCCCCTTCCGACAAACGTGCACAAACCTATCTATCCACGTGTTACGTTCTTCTTGTTTCACTATAAGGTATGATATTCTCTCTCTCTCTCTCTCTCTCTCTCTCTCTCTCTCTCTCTCTCTCTCTCTCTCTCTCTCTCTCTCTCTCTCTCTCTCTCTCTCTCTCTCTCTTCTGTGTGTGTGTGTGTGTGTGTGTGTGTGTGTGTGTGCGTGTGTGTGTGTGTGTGTCTCTCTCTCGCAATCCCTCTCCCTCTCCCTCTCCTTCTCCCTCCCACTCCTCCTCCCGCTCCTCCACCTACTCCCTCTCTCCCCCGTCCCCCTCCCACCCTCTCTCGCAACTCCCCGAGGTGCACCAGGCATCAGTGTTTAGAATCCATTCAGACGTCAGAATGCCCTGCGTTATGTCCCTCGCAACAGGAAAGCCACTCAACAGCGACACGCACAAACCGTCTTCACCGACAACCGGGCTTTGTTCATCAGTCAACGGCGATCTCAAACGAAACGTAACTTTCGATTACAGGTCGTTCGCGCAAAACTCCGTGGGTGTTTACGCTCTGTCGAGGGCCCGATGCTGTAAACCATCGGGCCCTCGACAGAGCGTAAACACCCACGGAGTTTTGCGCGAGCGACCTGTAATCGAGATCCTTTCGCTACGGACGTGAATGGATCGCGAAACATTATCGGCATGAATGACTTAAAAGGCGATTTCTGAAACAGCTAAACAATCTAAAAGGCGATTTCTGAAACAGTTGAACAACGACTTTATTAACCTCACTGATATCATTAACTATTAAAATCGATGCTGAAGGAAAATAGATAGAAAAGGTGGGAGGCAAAAGGAGAAAGGGGAAAAGGGGTAGGGAGGGAGAGAGGGAGGCAGGGAAGGAGGAGTGAAGGAGAGAGAAAGAAAGAGAAAGAAGACAGAGAAAGAGATAAAGGGGAGAAAGAGAGAGAGAGAGAGAGAGAGAGAGAGAGAGAGAGAGAGAGAGAGAGAGAGAGAGGGAGAGAGGGAGGGAGAGAGAGATAGAGAGAGAGAAAGAGAAAGAGAAAGAGAGAGAGAGAGAGAGAGAGAGAGAGAGAGAGAGATAGAGAGATAGAGAGAGAGATAGAGAGATAGAGAGAGAGAGAGAGAGAGAGAGAGAGAGAGAGAGAGAGAGAGAGAGAGAGAGAGAGAGAGAGAGAGAGACAGGGGAGAGGTATACGTCCCTCTCTCGCCCTTTTCTCTTCACCTCTTCACCTTTTACTCGTCCTTGCCCTTGTCCCTTCTTCCTCTCGCAGTTCAACCACCCCGCTTCCCACCGCCCCTCCCCCACCCCCTTCCCCAACCAAAAGAGACAGAAAAAAAGGCAGACATTACCCAGGAAGCCAGCCCAATAGATTTCCAAATCAAGGGGACGGAAAGAAGAGGATAAAAAAAGTTATTTTAGGAGAAAAAAAACATAAAAAGGCCTACGTTTCAGAGAGGGGGGTTAAAAAAAGGACTGTGTTCATCTCTCTCTGTCTCTGTCTCTCTGTCTCTTTCTCTTTCTTTCTCTCTCTCTCTCTCCCTCCCTCCCTCTTTACCACCCTTTGCCTTTCTCTCGCTCTCTCCATTCCTTCCCCTACCCTATCCTTTTCACCCTCCTTCCCTTCCTCTCTCTCTCTCTCTCCCTCTTTACCACCCTTTGCCTTTCTCTCGCTCTCTCCATTCCTTCCCCCCACCCTATCCTTTTCACCCTCCTTCCCTTCCTCTCCCTCTCTCCCTCTCTCCCTCTCCTTCCCGCTTCCCTCTCCGGTCCCCCGCGAATAAAAGAAGTAGGTCACACTATGTACCTTTTTTTTTCTCTCCTCTTCTTTTTCCCACTCCCTTTAACCCGCGGATAAAACCGCCACGGTCACAACGCAAAGCTTTTTCAGCTCGTCATATATCCCTTTTTTCTTGGAAGTGGACAATACGCTATCCACATAAAACATACATACATACATACAGACATACTTACATACATGCATACAGACAGACATACATACATACATACTTATTCATACATACATACATACATACTTATGCATACATACATACATACATACTTATTCATACATACATACATACATACTTATTCATACATACATACATACATACATACATACTTATTCATACATACATACTTATTCATACATACATACATACTTATTCATACATACATACATACATACATACTTATTCATACAGACATACATACATACATACATACATTCATACTTATTCATACATACATAAAGACAGACATGCTTACTCACACATACATACATATGTACATACTTTCACACAGCGTACATGCATACATACATGTATAGTATATATATACACATTCCTCCTATACTTATATACATATATTTATTAATTCATTCACTATTACATACATTGCATACATACATATACATATATACACATGCATGTGTACATACATACACACA
>NC_091559.1:2383369-2420869 GCF_042767895.1 Penaeus vannamei | reverse complement strand
CACACATACCTGTACATGTACAACAACCTCCCCCTCCCTTCCCTCCCCCCCTTCGCGCAACTTCCGAGCGCCCCTACCCCCCTCCCTCCCCCCCTAAGCCCCCTAAGCCCATTCCAAAGGCAACCCCGGTAAGCCGCTCATTCCTCCTTCCTGACTTCCTCGGGAGAATCGGCTCACGCTGAACGCCGACACGACAATCCCTGGCCGACAATCCCGACACAGGGACAATGCCGCCCGACTTCCCTCCCCCTCCCCTCCCTCCTCCTCTGCCACCCCTCCCCTCACCTCTTCCTCTTCACCTTCCCTCCCTCCTCCCTGCTATCATACCTCCTTTTATCCGCTTTCCCTCTCCAACTCCTTCAGCCCGAGCCAACCCCTTTTCTGCGAGCGAGCTCTTTCTCTCTCCCGCTCTCATTGCCCATTCTAATCCTTTCTTCTCCCTCTCCCTTTCCTACTCCTCACTCTAACCCCTTCTACGCCCTCTCCCTTTCCCTCTCTTTCCCACTCCCCACTCTAGCCTCTTCAACGTCCTCCCTTCTCCCTCTCTCTTTCCCACTCCCCACTCTAGCCCCTTCTACGCCCTCTCCCTTTCCCACTTCTCACTTCTAACCCCTTCCACTCCCTCTCTCTCTCCTCTCCCTCCCCTCCCCATTCTACCCCCCCGCCGTCCGAAGGGTTCACAAGCGCCGTCATCGTCGCCGCGTCGAGGACACCCCAATTGTCCCCTCGCCCCCCTCCCGTGCGGTAAGTGTTCCTTCGCATTGTCGTTATTATACCCTCGCGTCCTCTTCCCCTTCCCCTCCCCCCTCCCGCTCCATCTCTTTCCTTCTCCCCTTCTCCCCTTTTCCCTCCCTTCGCTCCCTCTCCCTCCCTCCCCCCCATCCCTCCTTTTCCCACCTGGGAGTCCTACGCCAACAGGACAAGGGGTGAGGGTCCCGCCGAGGATTTGCCAACGCCTTTCATCGCCAATTCCCCCCCCCCCCCGGAAAAAGGGCGGCGGCAGGCAGCGTGGCGCAATCACCGTCGCCTCTGCGCTCCTTCGCGGGCCGTCTTGCCCTGCTTCGGACTCCCCCCCCCCTCCACCCTCCCCCTCCGACGCACCATTAAGAAAAGCGGAGAAGAAGGAGAGAGAGAAAAGTCCCCACCCCTCCGACGCACCAATAAGAAAAGCGGAGGAGAAGGAGAAGGAGAGAGAAAAGTCCCCACCCCTCCGACGCACCAATAAGAAAAGCGGAGAAGGAGAGAGAAAAGCCGCCTCGGACTCCCTCCCCCCCCTCTCCCCACCCTCCGACGCACCAATAAGAAAAGCGGAGAAGGAGAAGGAGAGAGAAAAGCCGCCACGGACGCCCGTTTTCGCTCGCGCAAGGCACGGCCTACACGTCGCGACGCCACGCAAGCAGACCGTCCCATCACGCGCGCGCAGACATGCACGATGAAGTACCCAAGCGAGCGTGGTGTCGCTGTGGTCTGCCCCCCCCCCCCTATCCCCTCCTTTCCCCCCTCCTCCTCCCCCCCCTCCTTTCCTCCGCGACCATGTTCTCACGCCCTCCTCCCATCCCCTCCCCCTTCCTGGGTCTTATCCTACGACAGCCCCAGTCCTTCCCCCCCCCCCCCTTGCGACCACGTAAACCCCGCTCGCCCCGTGTCCCTGCGGAGGAGGAGACCCGCCCGCCGCGCTCCGAGGGGCGCCCGCGCATCGCTCCCCCCGCCCGCGTCGCAGGCCGTCATTTCCGCGCCCATCCTCACCCGAATGGGCGTTCTTCCCTCTCCTAATTTGTTCTGTCTCGCCTCCCGAAGGAAGGAACTGACGCCCGTCGCGCAGGCTCGAGATTCCCGCCATTTCCCCCCGGCCGCGTCGCCTTCGGCCCGCCAAGCACTGACCTTTCCCTCGTCATTAGGGCTCGAGCGTCACGGGACCACAAACACACCCTGAATATCCTCCTCCCTCCTCCCTCCGCCCTCGCCCCCCCCCACTCCCCCCCCCCGCGACCCCCGAATCGCCCCTTCGCCACCTTCCTCTCGCCCACGCATTGCCGGTGCTCGACTTCCTCAAATTAATAATACTACAAAAGGAAAAAAAAAAAAAGGTGCATGAATAAACTAATGATTATCCTCCCAATCCTAATTCGAGTTCGCGTCGTACCTCTTCACCTCCAAAACGTACCCTCTCCCGCCCCTTCCCTCCTCCACCCCTTCCCCCTTCCCCCTCCCCCCCCCCCCACACTCGCCGCAACCCTCGTGGGAAGACTCGCCGTGTTTTTGCGACGGGTTTATCGACACTTTTCCCACTGCACTTGTCAAAATGGGGAATATCCGCTGCCGCCGCCACCACCACCACCGCCACCACCACCACCGCCACCACCACCGCCACCACCACCACCACCACCACCACCGCCGCCGCCGCCGCCGCCGCTACCGCCCGCCGACGCCACCGCCACCGCCAGCACCCTTGGCCGTCACCCGAGCGCCTTCCCCGGTGGCCTCGTGTCCGCTCTGCCCGCCGCGCATCCTCCTCTTCCGCCCGCCGACCGCAAGCAAGCACTCGCGCCCCAAGAGCTGCCTCCTGACCCGACGCGACGAGACGGCCGATCCAAGAAGAGGGAGGGCGAGGTGGCGAGGGAGGAGGGAAGGAGAAGGGCGAAGGGAAGGAGGGAAGGAGGGCGAGGGGAGGAGGGAAGGAGGAGGGCGAGGAGGGAAGGAGGGAGAGCGGAGGAGGGAAGGAGGAGGGCAAGGGAGGAGAGTGGAGGGCGAAGGGGGAGAGAGGAGGGCGAAGGGGAGGGAAGAGGACGAGGTGGGAAGGAGGAGGGAAGGAGGAGGGAGAGAGGAGGGCAAAAGTACAAAAACTCTCTCTGTCTCCCCCTCCCCTCTCTCTCTCTCTCTCCCTCTCCTCCCTCCTCCCTTCCCTCTCCCTCTCCTCCTCTCTCCCTCTTCTCCCTCTTCCCTCTCCCTCTCCCACACACAAATTCCTCTCTCGAGACCATCACGATCCGGAAAATCCCGGAAACGGACAATCCCGCCGCCTCGCGCATGGCCTAATTGCCGCCGCGCGAACAGGACGAGTCACCTGGGCTTCGTCCTTTGACTTCGCACCCCCTCCCCCTCACCCCCACCCCCACCAGCCTCCTCACCACCCTCCCCTTCACCCACCATCCCCTCATCACCACCCTCACCCCCTCTCACCACCCCCTACCCCCTCTCACCACCCCCACCACTCCCTCTCACCACTCCCTGTCACCACCCCCTCCCCCACCACCCCAACCGCCGCCGCCGAATGCAGGAAACTCACCCCTTCGTTGCGTCGAGCAGAGGCTAATGGGGAGCAAGGGGGTAGGGGGGGAGGGGGGAGGGGTCTAAGTGTTACTGGAGGAGAGAAGAGAGAAAACGATAATGAAAAACTATGCATATATATGTACATATGCATATGTATATATATTTTATACATATATATGTGTATATATACACACACACACATATATATATATCATATACATATATATATGTATATATATTTATATATAATATATATGTATAAATACTATACATATATGTATATATATACATATGTATATGTGCAGATGTATACGAACATATATGTATATGTAAACATATGTACATATGTTTACCCAATCAACACCTGCAGGATCCTAAACAAGGGCGGCGGGAGGGTTGCCAAGGGCTGGAAACCCAGTGATAACGAGCAGGGCGGCGCGCCCGCAGGTACGAGGGGGTGGGCTCTGGGTTAACGATGGGTGGACCGGATGCACTGGCGGAGGAGGGGGGGGTGATGGGGGGTTAGGGAGGGGGAGGGGGTGTAAGAACTCCCACCCTGTGTATGGGGGCGAAAAGGTGAAGCGGAAGGTGTCAGAAAGAGAAGACCGAGCCATAAAACAAAACAATTATACTTCTTTGGGGGGGGAGGAAGGGGGAGGGGAGGGGAACGGAGGGGGTGCGCGGGCGTTGCGACGTTCCCTTGTCTTACGTGACTCCGCTGTCGCATCGGACTCGAGAAAATGAAAAACAACATCTCAAAAAAAGAAAGAAAGAAAGAAAGAAAGAAAGAAAGAAAGAAAGAAAGAAAGAAAGAAAGAAAAAAAGCAAGAAAGAAAAAAAAACACTCCGTAACTGAGCTACTCTCTAAACGAATAACAAATAAATAAGGCAACCTCCCTCGGCGCAGAATCCCCGCCCGCTTTCCCAGGCACCGACGCCGCCCTTTCCCTGCCCAGCTGCTGACAACCGACACCGAACTCGCCCAAGAAATGTAAATAATAAAGCTCATTGCACCATAAAACGCCCAAGCACACCCGCGGCTGACAGATAGACGGACGGGAGGTCTTGAGGAGGGGGGGAGGGGGGGGAGGGGAGGGGGAGAGGGGTGTGGACAGGGATGGGGAGGGGGAGGGTGAGTATAGGGATGGGGAGGGGATAGGGGTGTGGACAGGATGGGAGGGGGAGGGGGAAGGGATACGTACGGGGACGGGGAGGGGGAGGGGGCGTACAGGGATGGAGGAGGGGAAGGATAGGGGGTGGACAGGGATGGGGAAGGGGAGAGGGGGAGGATACGTATGGGGATGGGGAGGGGGAGAGGTGAGTACAGGGATGGAGAGGGGGAGAGGGGTGTGGACAGGGAGGGGAAGGGGGAGAGGGATATGTACAGGGATGGGGAGGGGGGGAAGGGGTACGTACATGGACGGGGAGGGGGAAGGGGTGTGAACAGGGATGGGAGGAGAGGGGTGTGAACAGGGATGGGGAGGGGGAGAGGGGTGCGTACAAGGATGGAGAGGGGGAGAGAGATACGTACAAGGACGGGGAGGGGGAGATGGATACGTACAGGAACAGGGAGGGGGGAATGGTCTGTACAGGGATGGGGAGGGACGGAGAGGGGGTAGGGGTGTGTACAGGGATGGGGAGGGGAGGGGGGCGTGAAACAAGCTCCTGGCATTACCGTTTCCTTCCCCCTCCGATGCCCTAAGGCGTGCAATAAGCGTCGATCTCCTCGGCGTGCTAAAAAGTGCCCAGCGGGACGTCTTCATCAACATGTGTAATGGTCCTCGCTTTCCAGCCACCCGACGGCCCATTAAACGAGGTCTCCATTTGTACTCTCCGATATTTCCTGCTATGACTGAAAGGGTACGGAGATCACCGAACGAAAAGGAGAGGGAGAGGGAGAGGGAGAGGGAGAGGGAGAGGGAGAGGGAGAGGGAGAGGGAGAGAGAGAGAGAGAGAGAGAGAGAGAGAGAGAGAGAGAGAGAGAGTGAAAAAGGAAGTCCAAAGCCCAGGGACGATTCTTATGGGAGAGGTTGTCTTTCCCTCTATTTAGTTTGGGTCGTTTTCAAATTCCCTTTGCTCTGTATGCCTCATCATCTACTCCTTAGTTCATTTCCATACCGAAATGCTCTCCTATTGCTCCTTATATTTCAACTTTCTTGTCACTCTAGTGTTGCTCCTCTCCCCCTTTATATTTCACCGGTGTCCTCCTCCTCCTCCTCCTCCTCCTCCTCCTCCTCCTCCTCCTCCTCCTCCTCCTCCTCCTCCTCCTCCTCCTCCTCCTCCTACTACTACTACTACTACTACTACAACCTCTACTTCTTTGTCGTCGTCGCCCCCGTTGTCTAATTCCTCCTCCTCTTTTTCTTCTTCCTCCCTTCCTCTCCCCCTCCTCCCTTCCTCTCCTCCTCCTCCCTTCCTCTCCTCCCCCTCCCTTCCTCTCCCCATCTCCTCCCACCCTTCCTCCCTCCCGAGAGCGGCCACGCACACACACACAAAAAATAACCGAATAAACAAACAAACAAACAAAATAAATAAGTAAATAAACGTACATAAATAAATAAAAGTTGCGCCACTGCATCGCCTCGCGTCCAACTCCAAAATCCAACTCCCAGGATATTTAATTACAAGGAGTCTGGTCTGCATTCATACTCCAGGGATCCAATTTTGCCTTGGGGAGGGGGCGGAGGGGGCGGAGGGAGAGGGGAGTGGAGGAAAGAAGGAAGACGATAGGGAGGGAGGGTGAGGGGAGGGGGGAGAGAAGAGAGGGGAGACAAGAAAGGGTAGGAGAGACGAGGCAAAGAGAGAGGGGAGAGAGGACAAAGTGATGGAGAGAGGGGAAAAGAGAAATAAGAAAGCGGTGAGGTAGAGGGGAAAGGGGAGAGGCGGAGTGAGAAGGAGGAAAGGAAGGGGGAGTGGGGAGGAGAGAGGGGAAAGGGGAAGGGGGAATGGGGAGGAGAAAGGGAAAAAGAGGAAAGGAAAGAGGGATAGGAAGGAAGGAAAAGTTTGAAAAGAAGAAAGTAGGGAGATAGAAGAGAGGGGCGTGGGAGAGACAGAGACAGAGAGAGAGAGAGAGAGAGAGAGAGCGAGAGAGAGAGAGAGAGAGAGAGAGTGAGAGAGAGAGAGAGAGAGAGAGAGAGAGAGAGAGAGAGAGAGAGAGAGAGAGAGAGAGACAGAGAGACAGAGAGAGAAAGAGAGAGAGAGAGGAGGGGAGAGAGAAAGAGGCTGGGGAGAGGGGGAGGGGAGGGAGGAGGGGGAGAGGTCAGCTGGGTTATAACCAGTAACTCAGATTCCAACATGGACTTTATTTCTGCCAGGCAAGGAGGAACCAGAGAATGCGGAGCGCGGCAAAAGGGGATCTCTCTTTTCTCGAGAATATTAATAATAAACTCGGCTTTTAAATGGACCCAGCAGACCTTCAGAGCTTCAGGATTCCTCTCTCACCTCAATGGGCGGGCTCGGGGGTAGGGGGAGGGGTGGGGGTTGGATCCAGGAAAGGGGGAAGGGGGAGAGGGGGGGTGAAGCCGTCCGCACAAAAAAAAAAAAAAAAAACCGCCATTAATTTTTATCTTCGGATACATTTGTCCTTCGTTCCGCCTATTTTTCTATCTACACCACTTCCCATTTACTCTTTCCTGCGTTCCTGCGTTCCTCGTCCAAAACTATCACGCTGCCCCGTATTTTAGTTCGATGCCCGAAGGAAAAATATATATTCGCAGTCTTTATGTTTTGCATTATCTATACATTATCTATATTATCTATATATTATCTATATTATCTATATATATTATCTATATATCTATACATGTCAACTGAGGGTCACATTAGAGGAAACTTCCCCAACCACAGATGTAGAAAAAAAGTCCGTTTCTTACCCCGTTCTTCCTCCCCACTCCCTCGCTCCCATCCCTAACCCCCCCCCCCCGCCCCCCTCGCCTCATCGTACCACGTGAAGGAGGAGAGGCGGGAACGGCAGCGAGCGTCCGGATAAGGGAAGCGTCCGGATACGGGAAGCGTCCGGATACGGGAAGCGTCCGGATAAGGGAAGCGTCCGGATACGGGAAGCGTCCGGATACGGGAAGCGTCCGGATAAGGGAAGCGTCCGGATACGGGAAGCGTCCGGATAAGGGAAGCGTCCGGATAAGGGAAGCGTCCGGATAAGGGAGGCGTCCGGATACGGGAAGCGTCCGGATAAGGGAAGCGTCCGGATAAGGGAAGCGTCCGGATAAGGGAGGCGTCCGGATACGGGAAGCATCCGGATAAAGGAAGCGTCCGGATACGGGAAGCGGCGGATCCCGAGTAGGACGCGCGGACGCAGGGGAACACGTCCTACTGCCGCTAGCGGTTCAGCGATATCCCCTAAAAGGCTTTCCAGAAGGATATATTGACGTCTAACCCAGTGTAAAAACCACGAAATCTGACAGGATTTCCAGAAGGATATATTGACGTTAAGCCCCGTGTAAAAAAAACACGAAATCTGACGACAAAATCGCGAAGAAAATCGGGCACAAATCACAATTTTCCCCATCACACCTTGCAATCTTCACGGATAAATGTAAAGCAATACGACCACGCGATGTTTCTCGTCCGACTCGTTTTCCGAAAGGATCGAAAACGTCCCGCGGCGATGTCTCCTCGACCCGGATGTCCGATTCGGCGGGAAATCCGGTCACGGGAGCGAGCCGGCGGCGGCCACGGGAGCGCGTGTCCGTAATCCGAAGTCGGTTGCGGGGAATCGAATAAGCGACAAGTATCTGTTATTCATGACATGCCATGGGGAGCCACGTGCGTGTACACGCGCAAGGACACACACAGACAAGTGAACCATAGACATGGATATATATATATATATATATATATATATATATATATATATATATATATATATATATATATATATTGAGAGAGAGAGAGAGAGAGAGAGAGAGATAGAGAGAGAGAGAGAGAGAGAGAGAGAGAGAGAGAGAGAGAGAGAGAGAGAGAGAGAGAGAGAGAGAGGGGCAGACACAGACAGACAGACAGACAGGCAGACAGACAGACAGACAGACAGACAGACAGACAGACAGATACAGACCCAGACTCTATCTCGCAGCAGAGGGCGCGGAAACGGCGGCCAGCCCGCGTCGAGCGCCCGCAAAGCGTGCCCGCGCGCGGACACGTGTGATCACAGCCTCGGCGGAAGTACTTTACATGTTCGGACTTCCGGTGCGGTAATTGCGGTATTCTCTTTCACCCTCTCGCCTTTCTCTCGGCCGGCCGCGGGCGTGGGCAGCATCCGAGTCATTCCCCGCCGGTGGCCATTCTGTCAATCTTCCTGTCCTCCAGATCTGGGTCTTTTTGGTTTTTCTCTCTCTCTCTCTCTCTCTCTCTCTCTCTCTCTCTCTCTCTCTCTCTCTCTCTCTCTCTCTCTCTCTCTCTCTCTCTCTCTCTCTCTCTCTCTCTCTCCTACTTTAACTAAAAATAAAACCAAATGCAAGAATAATACCTCCAGCATCTAGGAAAATCATTAGGAAAAACACAAATTATTTCTCTCCTGCCAAACCGTTTCGTAATGCTCACTAACACACACACACACACACACACACACACACACACACACACACACACACACACACACACACACACACACACACACACACACACACACACACACACACACACACACACACACCTGTGTTCTCAGACGAAGCGAATTAATTTTATCATTATCAGCAAGTTATTCTATTAATGATTCCTTTGCATTGCAAACTGTGATTAAATCATAAGGTTTTCCTCAGGTTTATATATTCATGAAAAATTTCTTTTCTACTAGCATTACCATTTACCCAATTATAAAACCAAAGCATTACCGTAACTCATAAATAAAATAATAACAGCAATAAAATAAAATAATAACAGCAATAACAACAATAATAATAATAATAATAATAATAATTATTATTATTATTATTATTATTATAAAAATAATCACAATAATAATATAACAATAAAATATAGAATAAATATATAAATACATAAGATTAAAAAGGCCTGTTCTTAGACTGGAAGTCCTTTTCGAAATGGTCGCTAATATAAAATCACTAACGAATCAGAACTTGTTTGACGTTTTATGTTTCCCAGAATTTAATAAAAGTAACATAATTTGGGATTGAAGCAAGAATAGAAAACGAGAAATAAAGATATTTCCTTCCCTTGACGATTTTATTTTTTTCTATATACATGTTTCAGAAATTCTAGATTTTCATTGTAAGATGTAGGTCGAGTAATTATAAAATTGTTCTTACACAAACCGAAGTGTAAATAGCTGTTCTGCATTCAAGTAAGCCAAAGAGAATATAAAAACCATATTCACAAATAACAATCCATTTTTACGAACAAAAATGACAAACGAAAATCATGCGAAACCATGATGATTTCCTCCCAACCTCCGCTCTCATCGCACTGTCTCATCCCCACTCCGCGAAATTCACTTCCACTTTGTTCACTTCCACTTTGTTCACTTCCACTTTGTTTACGATCACGAGATGTCTAAGAATCCAGTGTATGACCTTGGCGGAAGACGATGAGTCACGTTATGTATGAGCAATTCCATTTGTGCATATCATCATGGTGGAAAGGTTGACTGGACTCTTCTAACACTTCTTTATTCAACAGTATCCAGAAGAGTTATAACTTCTCCTAAATGTGCAGCAGCATAATGTGACTGAGTGGTAAATAAGCTATTGACCTAATATCTGCAGACTTTTACTCCGAACATAGTAATCCAATGCAATTACAATTTTACAACACATTCTAAATGTTTGAATACACAAAAAAAAAACATTGACCGCAATAGGACGAGAGAATGCTCAGTCTGTTAATTAAAGAACGTACATCAATTGCATCTTCAAATTACATGAAATCGAATCCTTATTTGCCCTCTGTTCACTTGCAACAATTGTCATTTACTTCATCAAAATCTAAACAGGTGAAATAAAGGGTACTGACCTTATATAGACGACTTGACCATTGTTGATGACTCTCCTCCATCCAAACGGAACAACAAGGGGCATGAAATTCTTGCTGTCAGCTGGTGGATGTACAGCAGGAGTGCCTGCTGGCATGGCACCACACATAGTGTTGATGACACCTACTGGTGGTCCACCTGAGCCAGCCATCAAGTTGGTGTGTGCCATGTTAGCTCCAGCCATCTTGGCACCAACAGGCACCATGGCCATGTTTCCCTGCATGGCACCTCCCATCATGACTGCTTGCTGCTGCTGTTCAGGTGTCATGCCTCCACCCATCATGTGTTGTTGCATGCCCCCTTGCATGCCCATCAGGTTGCCATGACCTCCATTCTGCCCTCCCATCACTAGGTTACACTGATTCATCACTTCTTGTCCATGACCTGCGTGGTACTGATTTACATTCATGTTTCCACTCTGCGGCTGTGGAATGTTCATTGCTTGTCCTTGCATCATATTCATGTTCTGACCCTGCATCACATTCATTCCTGGCTGTCCTGTCACCATGCTCATGCCTTGTCCTTGCATCACATTCGCATTATGGGTTGCAATGTTCTGTCCTTGCATGATCTGTCCATGCATCATATTGGTCCCCTGACCCTGTACCATCCCCCCAGCCTGCATCATACCCAATCTCTGCATATTGTTCACACACATGCCTTGGTTCTGTGGCATTACGTTCATATTCTGGCCCTGTACATATTGGTATTGCTGCTGCATTATCTGCAACTGTCCCCCCTGCATCTGTACATGCTGCACTGTGTTCACTTGGTGAAAGGCTTGTACAATATTTTGATTATTGTACACACCAGTTTGATTCATTCCGCTCACATTACTACCACCACCAGACGACTGACCAGCCATGTAATTTGGATAACAGTTGTAACTATTTGGGTTCACTGCTTGCATATGGTTGTTCATATACTGTGCATTGTTCATAACCTGGTATTGCTGATTGTTGGTGAACTGACTGTTAGCCTGCTGTTGGTGTTGGTGCTGCTGTTGCTGCTGCTGTTGCTGTTGCTGCTGCTGCTGCTGCTGCTGCTGCTGCTGCTGCTGTTGTTGCTGACTATGTTCTATCTGACTATCTGAGCTCAGACTACTGCAACTTGACTCTGCCGTTTCTGATCTCACCGAGTCACACCGGGAACTAGTTCTTGGTCGAGCAACGACCATATTATTATTGTTATTATTCATAGCTGCATTATTATTATTACTGTTATTGTTACTATTATTATTATTGTTGTTATTATTATTGTTACTAGCAGCCATCTGATTATTCATCATTTGTGCATTGCACATTATTGCAGAGTTGTTGTTCATGGTGCCATTGCTAACTTGCATCATAACACCATTCTGCACGTAACCATTCATGGAACCCATCACGTTAACATTAACTTGATTTTGTAAATGCTGCTGCTGCTGCTGCTGCTGTTGTTGCTGATGCTGTAACTGTTGTTGATTCATTGCTCTTGTTTGCTGCTGCTGTTGCTGCTGAGGCTGTTGTTGCTGCTGCTGTTGCGGCGCCTGTTGTTGCTGTTGCTGATGTTGTTGCTGCTGCATATTGTGTTGCTGCATTTGTTGTGACTGCTCTGATGCATGAACAGTAACTGTGGTAACATAGTTGCCACCAGGAAGGTACTGCAGCTGCTGAGGAGCCTGGCTCGTTGGGAAGCAGTTTGTCGCTCCCTCAACTCCATTCATTTTATTCATAAGGAACTGCTGTTGCTGCTGAAGGCTGTCGTTCATCTGCATACCATAGTGAGACTGTTGCTGTTGTTGCTGCTGTTGCTGTTGTTGTTGTTGCTGCTGCTGATGCAACGGGTTGGCCACCCTGAAGCCATTGACCATGTGGGGGTTGGTTGGTTTGACCGGGTGAGGGGTGATCATGGCACGAGGAGGCACCTGCGCCCCTCCCGGCCCCCCACCCCCCTCGCCTGCCACATATACCACCACATTGTGCGGCGGCTGCAGCTTACCACCGCCGCTCTCTACTGCCGCTGCTGCTGCTGATGCCTGGGACATGCTGGACTGGCCCCATCTGCACCATCACGGGTCTGAGGGGAAGGCACCATGTTAATATTCCATTAACCATAATGGGAAGGGGGAAAAACAAAAAAGGAAAACAAATTCCATGACATGCACTTGAGTATTAATGTATGTCAAGAGGCAATAAATGACAAAAATGCCTATTAGTGATGATAATATTGAGGATGAAAACAATAAATCTAAAAACATCATCAAAATAATAATAACACTGATAATAATAATGATAATAATATCTATAATGATCACGAGGATGATGATAACAATAATTTGATAATTGAATATTTATAACAATAAAGATGATAATAGTAATAGTAATAATACTAATAATAGTAATGAATAATAGTAATAGAAAAAAAATAACTGATAAATAAAAACTAATTAATAACAGCTATAGCAATAACAAAACAGAATAAAAATAATGCTGATGACATATCATCAAAAATAACAAAAATAATATCAATAATAATTACTATCATTATTATCATTATTACTCTAATTATAATAATTATCTTTGTTATACTTGTAATATTATTAATATCAATAACAAAAACAATAATAATAATAATAATAATAATAATAAAAATAATAATAATAATAATAATGACAATAACAATAATAACAACAATAATAACTATTAAAAAAAAAACAATAATAATAGTAATAGTTGTAGTAGTAGTAGTAGTAGTAGTAGTAGTAGTAGTAGTAGTAGTAGTAGTAGTAGTAGTAGTAGTAGTAGTAGTAGTAGTAGTAGTAGTAGTAGTAGTAGAAGCAGTAGCAGTAGTATTAATAGTATAGTAGTAGCAGTAGTAATAGTAGTGGTGATGGTAGTAGCAGCATTAGCATAATGACAATAATAATAATAATAATAATAATAATAATAATAATAATAAAAATTATAGTAATAATAACAAAAGTAATAATGAAGAAAAAATAATATCAATGAGAATAATAATAATAACAATAACAATAATAATAATAATAAAAAAATAATAATAATAATAATAATAATAATAATAATAATAATAATAATAATAATAACAATAACAATAATAATAATAATAATAATAATAATAATAATAATAATAAATAATAATGATAACAACAATAAAAATAATAATAACGGTAATAACAATAATAATGATAACAATGATGAAGGTGGTGGTAGTAGTCTTAGCATTATCATTAGTAGTAGTAGTAGCAGTAACAGTAGTAGCAGTGGTAGCAGTAGTAATAGTAGTAATAGCATAATAGTAGTAGTAATAGCATAATAGTAGTAGCAGTCTTAATAGTAGTAGTAGTAGTAGTAGTAGTACTAGTAATAGTAGCAGTCTTAATAGTAGTAACAGTGGTAGTAGTAGTAGTAGTAATGATAACAATACTCTTAATAATGATAATAATGATAACAATAATAACAACAGTAAGCACTTTCCTTATTCTAATTATCATTAATGTTATAATCATCAACTTACAAAATACAATTATCTTTCCCTCCATTATACAAACATGGTTACTTTCCCTTTCAATATCACATTTACAATTTTCCTTAATAATCAGAGAGAGAGGGAGAGGGGGACGGAGAGAGAGAGAGAGGGAGAGAAGGAGAGAGGGGGAGAGGGGGAGAGGGAGGGAGAGGGGGAAAGGGGGAAAGGGGGAAAGGGGGAAAGTGG
Source organism: Penaeus vannamei (assembly GCF_042767895.1). Classification (NCBI taxonomy): domain Eukaryota; kingdom Metazoa; phylum Arthropoda; class Malacostraca; order Decapoda; family Penaeidae; genus Penaeus; species Penaeus vannamei. The sequence continues at coordinate 2,406,879 of NC_091559.1, read as the reverse complement.
GAAAGAGGGAAAAAGAGAAAAAGAGAAAAAGAGAGAGAGAGAGAGAGAGAGAGAGAGAGAGAGAGAGAGAGAGAGAGAGAGAGAGAGAGAGAGAGAGAGAGAGAGAGAGAGAGAGAGAGAGAGAGAGAGAGAGAGAGAGAGAGAGAGAGAGAGAGAGGGGGGGGGAAGAGAGGGAGAGGCAGGGAGGGGAGGGAGGAAAGGAGTGAGGGAGGGAAGGAAGGATAAGGAGAAAGAGGGACAGGAAGAGTAAATACAAACACATCAACATTCATATACATAGGCCTATCACATATATACATGCACATGTACACGCACATACATACATACGTGCACACATACTTGCAAACACATACACAAAATGATATACATATACTGTAATTACTATGCACAAAGCACCCTTCTGCTATGAAAGTTACCTTGCTTTCCCTATGACACATCAGACCGCCCAATCTTGCTTGCAGCGACATCTGTCACTTGCCCTAAACACAGTAATTCACATCAAAAGCAAATTCAAATTACGGCGTGTCTATCAAATGGGCTCCAGTATACCCAAAGTGACTCTGTCGACACCATTCCCTGTGTCCGAGCTTGAGGTGCAAAGTTTGTAATTATATCAATACAGTTATTCAAATCAGGGCTTTCTGCATGCTTAATTTTTATTTAAAAAAAAACTAAAATATTGATAATGCTGTTTCCCCAAACAAATAAATAGTTACTTCCAATTTTCATTTTTCCTTCATCTTTTTTAATGCTAAAATATTCTTAACAGCAAGTTACTGTTGATATAAAGTTGTGTGATAGACAAACATATTCAAAATTCTAATCTTTACAATCAGCATAACAGATAAAGTCATAGTAATGCATAAAGATAATGATTGTAATGCTTGTAATCAATCAATCAGTCTATCTATCTGTCAGCTCATGTTTCTGTCTCTGTCTAAAGACAAAAGACCTACGTCAACATACTTCCTATGCTTTTAGGCCTACATTGTCAACTTTAATAGGCTTTCTTTTTATTCCTATATAAAACACTGCCCTTTCAAAATATATCTTTATAACAAAACAATGAATCATTAACCAAGCCTCAAATCTGGGTAGCTAAATACTCCTACCAACAATAGGATTAAATTAAAAACTTTTACAAATGTACATCTAATATGTGCAGAGTCTGGTGTAAAAAATAAAGAAACGTCCAAGGCGATTTGTGTCTGCACAGTATACAACCTCGTCACGAACTGTCTTACTACCTATCCAAAATTCCCTCGTATGAAATATTAATAAAAAACAAACCCTTTCAAACCCAGTGCACACTCAAAATGAGATACATCAGATGGCCTCAATTACGTGGCTTCATCAGAATCAATGTTAATGATCTCCTTAAGCTAATGTTATGCGATCAGGAGTCCCAAGTGGCCTCTTTAGGAGTTTTCTCACAATTACTCTTTGGCAAACTCACTATTAGATCCTACTGCAGTGGGATCCAGTGCAATTATTTGAGATTGCTTCTTCCTCCCCCTTATCCACACTTGTAATACAGGGGAAGGTTTTTGGTCATCATCACAAATCACTGTTATCTATCATCCTCTTGTCTCTTTCCTTTGGCTTCATCTCTTCTCTTTTTCTTACTGAAAATATCATCTTTGTCATAATCATATTTTTATTCTACTGAATGTGTCTGCAAAATTTATTACCATATGTTCTCTCTCCACAGAATACCAGCATTGCTTAAGTATACTTGTGGCTCTTCTGTCAGAGTTAAAATCCTATATCAACTCTAATCTAGTATGCATATCTGATATTTTCCTGACTCTTTGTCTAATCTTTGTATTTTTTTGTTTTGTTTTTTAATCTGCATATAAAAATATCCATACTTAATATTTTCCAAAATCCTCTTTTGATACCTAAACAGGTATAATTGAACTCTATGTACCCAGTAATAAAATATCATGTTCACTTCATAATATTACTACTTACTCAATTTGAGGTCAACATTTACAGGTATGACCTACTCTATAATAAAGTCGAGCTTCTCTGGCTGGTGTGTCAGGAGCAAAGTGGTAAAACTCAATCAAAATAGAAAAACTAAAGAAAAAAATAAGGGAAGAAACAGATTCAAGTAGTTGATAACTTCCAAATCATAAGCCTTTTCAATATTTATGATATCTCTAGGTATATTTCAGTCCAGAACTATATTATGTAACTGACACTTGTAAAGCAACTTCAGGTCTTTATAGTTGTATCAGCTGAATTAAATTTAGAAATATATGACATTAAAACCTTTCATTCAACCAATAAGCCTACATCTATGCCTTTTTCCTATCAGAAGGAATATGCCAATACCATTTATTCCATGAATTTGATCATTAATGTCTTTGTTAAATAACAATATTATCAATCTTTTTTTTTTACTACTTAGTAACTCATTTAATGCATCACTAGGCCTACCTCCATTTTAGTAATGCAAATCATCTGTGCCGATGCAAGTTATGATGTTTAATAAATACACGTGAAAATATTTTTATTGTTTTTTGCCCCTGATGGCACTGATTATGTGCAATAATTCATTTTCTGTTTTTCATCCTTCTACCCGAAATGTCTGGTTATTATTGGTCACTTGAATTTTCTTGCCAACATATTTTTCAACGACACACAATTCACATCTGTAAAATATACTTAGATTCCTAATAGATACAGAAATATCTAGCACTGTGAAAAATGTTGCTGACTATGTAACGCTAACATCAACGCCAACAAAAGTATATTCCAACAATAAAAAGTGTATATATACAGGGAAAAGCATCCTTCACTGCTGATAATTCTTTCACAGAGGTTAATCTATTCAATTTCCTGTTAGCTTTGCTCCGGTTTCCTCTGTCCTGAAGGGTTACCACATACTCAATTGTAGAATTCCTCTTCAAAATAAATAAACAATCGTATATACTTCTACATATAAATTTTAACAGAAACAGAGCAATTCCAAGATTAAAGTATCTGCAAACCTCATCATATATATTCATAAGCATTGCAATAAAAAAAAAAAAATGATGCTTACATAAAATGATATATAATAAAAAGTCCTGTGATAGCGTTCTGACTTACAGTCCACTATACCTTTTGATATTTAATTTTTCTGCAATCAAAATGTCATTAATCTCCTTACTCTGAGGCTAGAGAGTGCTCTCATCATATGTCCACATCTATAATAGGGTTAACACATAATTCCTAGTAAGTTGGTCTACTCTATAAATTCCAAAAGTTCCTGGGAATTCATTCCATTTCATATAGTTACAAGAATAAGTGTAGTGAATTTACTATGAAAAGTCTGTGGTGACAAAACCGTTTACACAATTACAAATAACGTTTATTTTGAAGAGAACAACGGTAATATAAAGTCAAAAATGTAGTACGACACTACTCCATCAGTACAATATAGATTTATACATCACATCTATCCCTAATATCACCAATACATCAAGCTGAAAACCCATTGACTGATGCAAGAGGAAAGAATGAAAGGAAAGTCCTTGTAAATATCTGGTAATGAGGCGTGTCAACTAAGTTTCTAAGAGAGGATCATTACAACATTTTCCTAGGATGACATAAGTAAATCTACTACAGAAAAGTATAAAAATACTTGTATAATTCCCATAAAAATAAAATAACTATAAAAAATGAATATTAAAGAAAGAAAAAGCTCTTACAAATCTACTGCTATTTTTGTCTGTATGAGATACCTATATCCAGGTGGATGTGGTTATATCACAAGTAAGAGCCATTTAAACACATATATCTAAGCTCTTTCCTGTGGTAACATGACCATGCTTAACATTACATGCGTCTTGCTAAACTAAACCCACAATTCACGTGACTATATCAAACCTATATAAAATTCATGTTAATAGCCTAAAGTTTAAAAACACTTTCAGTCCATCAACTGCACAACCTTTAAAGTATACTTCCCCTTTAAATGCATGGGTAATCCAAAGCGTTATTATACATCATTAATCATTTGTCACAGCACTAATTCAGGACAATAAAAAGTACATTTATTATATGCGACATTTTGCATAAATACACATCCACTTTCCTCTCCATTTCAGTCAAAGTAAGTCATCAGGATCAAGAGAAAAGTATAGTTATGAAAGTACTTGTTGGCGGAATTTTTTATCAACTTTATATGAAGTGCAATCAAAAGTGCATCCTTCCAAAGCAATATGTTATACGCAAATATAAATAGACAAATGGCCTATATCATAAATAGTAATGACTTGAAAGACAAACAACAATAATAACAAAAACAACAATGACAAAAATAATGAAAATAATAATGATAATGATAATGTTAATGATGATGACTAACTACCTTAACAAAAGCAGTCATTAAGCTTTGCATACAACAAGATACAAAATTTTGTCCTATGATATCTGGACTATTCCACAACAGTTACATGACAGTTGCAGAAATATAGAAATCCAGAGAAAAAATCACTGTGCCTCTAGACTGTTCCTACAACTATTGCAAAAAAAAAATCACAAGGTGTGTGACTTAGTATCTTGGAGTGTATTATCATTAATATTAATATCAACAAATAAAAATAACAACAATTCCCCCCCAAAAAAAGACTATACGTTATATAAGACACAACAGAAAAAGTGATTGAATCTCATGACCTTTCCCAGAGACGACAAACCCTGTTAATTAGTAACGGGAGTTCTCTCATTAACTAATAAGCATCAAAGCAACTGCCACAATACTTATTAAAGTAACCATATAACAATAACAATAATAATAATAATAATAATAATAACAATAATAATAAAATAATAATAATAGCTATTATAATAAAATGATGATGACATCAACAATAACAACAATGAATATAATAACATTAAAATACCAAATTAATAATGAGCTAATGATTTCTCTGAAAAATAAAGAGTAGGAATTTCAACAATAACTATAATAATGAAGATGATGATATCAAAGAGAAATTAATAATAATAATAATAATAATAATAATAATAATAATAATAATAATAACAACAACAATAACAATGTTAATAATAATAAAAATAGCAATAATATAAATAATAATAACAATACGAACAACAACAATAATAATAATAGTGACAGTAGCTTATTAATAATAATAATAACAATAATAATAGTAATAATACAAGTAAAAATGTTAGTGATAATGATAATAATAATAAGTGATAATCATTATCAGAATAATAACTATAATGATTATGATAATGATAATGATAATAATAACTAAATTGATAATAATACAAAAATTAACAATAACAATAATAATGATGTTGAATAACAACAATAAATCAAAGCAATTATAAATAATAACAATAATATTAATAAGAAATTATAACAATAACAATAATCATAATAATCATAACCATGATACTGCCACTAATAATAATAACGATAATAAAATAATAATAACAATGATAATAATAATAATAATAACAACAACAACAATAATAGCAATATTAATCATAATTATAACCATAACCATGATACTACTAATAATAATAATGATAATAAAAATAATAACAACAATAATGATAATAACAACATCATCATCATCATAATAATAATAACAATGATGATGATGTTAATAATAATAATAATAATAATAATAATAATAATAATAATAATAATAATAATAATAATAATAATAATAACAGTAAAAATAATAATAATAATGATAGTAATAACAGTAATAATAATAATGGTAGTATCATTAACTTTAATAGTAATAATGTTAATAATAATATATAATAACAATAATGACAATGATGATGATAATAGTAATAATAATAATAATAATAATAATGATAATGATAATGATAGTAATAATAACAATAACAATAACAACAACAATAATAATAATAATAATAATAATGATAATAATAATAATAATAATAATAATAATTAATAATAATAATAACGATAACAATAACAATAATAATAATGATAATATTCATATTAACTTCAATAATCCTAATCAAAATAAAAAAACATCAACAGTAATAATAATGATAAAAGATAATAATAATAAATAATAATAATAATAATAATAATAATAATAATAATAATAATAATAATAATAGCAACAACAACAATAACAATAACAACAAAAATAACACAAATAATAATATCATAGTAATAATAGTGCAAGTCATAACAGTTATAAAAGAAAACAATAATAATGAGAATTTTACTACTAACTATACTTACAAGAATATGAAAAAACAACAGTAAATTTTGCAATTAAAAAGTAATAACAGTAACAGCACTAGTAATGTTGAAAATAGAGTTAAAGGAATAATAACAGCATTATAAAAAAAAAACCAGCAATGGTCATTGTGGTAAATAAACAAATAACAAAAATGATTATAACTTGCTTCCAACAACAGCTGGTGAAGATAAGACCAGAGAAAAAAAAACAAGTAAACAAAATCCAAAAGTGGTTATTAAAAGCTGTAGATGAATCTTCATGATTCATTGAAAAAATAAACTGAACTGTATCTGCAAAAACATTGAGAGTTGTTCAACGCTGCACTACAATGCTCAGTGTAATTATTCAAAATAAACTTTTAATCCAACATGAATTAGCAATGAACTGTTTTGAAGTATTTAATCATTACCTCCATTATCAATTCACCCTCGACCTATGTTCAAGTTTTCTCTTTGAGTCTGCTTATGGCAAGCTGTTTTCCAACATGTGTGCAAGTAAACAAGTTGCAGATGCATATTTAAAAACCTTCATAAATCAAGGGACAATTTACATGCATTTGCAACATGTGGCAGCCATGCCAGCCTGGCTCTCCTCGCCAAGTTTCGCCTTATTTTTCAGTGACAGTCAAGGGACTGGTTGTAACTAGGCAAAACAAGTCTCAAATCACGATATTCAGGTAAACATGCACATAACATGACCTCCCAGCCCACCTGTCCAGGTCATCTGCGACCTCTGTCCTGCATGACCCTATGTGAGGTGACCGCAAATAAGCCTCTACGGGGTTAGTGTTAATGGAGGGACAGTGAATCCCTCACGTGGGCAGCATGAAGCCCGTTTGCAACTGCATGGGTGTATGGGAGAGGAGTGACAACCCTTTCCTCACCTGTGCTCCTCAGCTGGTTTCTTGCATGTCTTGGCCTGGCCCGGAGCCTCCTTTTCTCTGGGGAGTCTGACAGCTCCTCAGACTCGATGCACAGCTGTTGGCGACGACAGTGACAGCTGGAGATAACACCAAAGTTACCACAGCAGCAGCCACAGAAGGGAAAACTTGCGACTCAACATAACACATCACAGTGATTATCCTCAACACTCATAATCGCCCCCAGGTAACCACATAATTAACATTTGCATACTTAACACCTATGCACACCTATACGACACTGGTATCACTTGCTATTTCTCCAAATCGCCTTTCAACACGTAAGAACGGGTGTCGGCGTGATCATCGTGACACGAGTAGCGCGCATCTTAACAGTAATAAAGCAAGTCCACAACTGCGCTGGAGAAGATGGCAGCTGATTACCCATAATGCCATCTGCGCAGTACACGCCACAACTCACACCCTCGCGCGCAACACTCACACACACACGCACACACACACACACGCGCACACACACGCTCACTCGCTCTCCCGCTCTCTCTCTATCCAACACATACTACCCTTTACTTTACTACCCTTCTCTCCCCTCTTTCTCTCTTTCTCTCTCTTTTTTGGCCCTCCAGGATGTTTTAGTAGGATTCCCGTCCCAGCGCGGGTCGTTCAAAATGCATGCGGGACAAGAGGTGTGCTCAGGTCGCAAGGAGTTTCATGCATCTAGTGTTGCTTGCTTATCGATTTTAACGGTAAAGTGTGGTGGTGCTCCTGCGATTTGAAGGTATAGAGCCTTGCCGGATGTGCACTAAAGACGTGGCGAAATGTGAGGTTTATTCACTCGTTGTTTGTATAAAGCTGTTTTTTTCTCTGGTCGGGAAATGCGCCGTGGAATTGTTTGGAGGTAACTCGTGTTTGACCATTTTGGACGGAAAAGCTACAGGAGTTATTCATTTATTCGATTTACGTAACTCGTGTAATAAGGATACGCGTGCTAAAACTAGAATGCATCGTGATTTAGTCAGTACTTGAAATAGTGAATAGATAAGGATATTCAGCAAAAAATGAACGGCTACGGCAGTTACAAGCGACCTATTCAAATTATGTAAGTGAAAGACAGATTGCACAAGGACCTTTCATTAACACATTCCTAAGCAACTAAACTTTGAATAGTCTTGGGTCGTACAAGGAGCGCTAAACAAATGTGAGCATGCAGAGTCACCCTAGTAAATGATGTTCAGTGACAGCATGTATCGAGTGCTTTACAAGTCATGAAAGTTTAATGTATGACGCACTTGCTGTATCATTTATCAGGAGACACTCAATAAATCAGGGATACTGGCATATAAAGGTGTATATATCTGGTTAATAGCAGATTCAGATGAGAAATAGTGAGGCAAAGTTTTTTTTCTTAACTTTAATACTAACTGTCAAATAAAACATTGATCGGGTCACTTTACACGAAACCACATCTACACCGTTCTGACGCAGTTACTAAACATAACAGGTTTTTAAGAGGTATTTCAAGTTGGGTGTTAATTCTGAAGCATGTTCGGGGAAGATGTCAATTACACTAAACGCTCCAAACCGCCGAGTAGTTCTGGACCCGCGTGGTTGATATTCAAGCTTCATTACCTTAGAATTAATTAAAGAAGACCTTCGTATAAATGTACCTAAGTCGACAGAGCTTAATACTGTATGCGACTACTAATTAGAAATGTAAATTGACCTCCATTTTAGCGTTACTTTACAACGCAGGTCACGCGGACTTACGGCAGGCTTACGAGCTTATAAACTCGATGGAACACCGCTATCATGCACTTTCCACTTTCGGCATCACGCAATGCGATATTCTTATGCAAGTTCTTAATCGATTTCTTAACTGAAGGCTCCTTGGCGTCGAGTACGTTGCTTTTATGAATATGCATTCCAGAAAATGTTTTCTATTTGTGTTTTATACTATTATTTTAGAACGATGACGTGAGTTTATAGTATATTGTGAACTTGAGTAATAGCTTTAGTAGTATCAGTCCCATTACATTAAACCATTGTAGTTAAGAAATAATCAAAATATGGTGAAGAGACAAAAACTTCATAAGTACCCGCTATATTTTGTGCTTGCATAATCAACTACTGCTTACCTACGATGCGGTATTTGATACTATCGCAGGAGTGCAGTCCAGTCCCGTAACATTAGCTAGCTGAGAGGGATCAGCGGACTAATGAATGCGATTGCGACTGCGAACCCTCCTTAAGCCACGAGTTGTTATCTGCGCTTTACCTTGAAATGGCAAATCGACTTCTCGTGGATTCGCTAAACCTTCATGACCCAAGAAGTGAAGTTCATTACCAGCCCATTCTGAACTAAAACAAAGGGTCTGCTTAATAATCAGTTGACGACTCCACGTGTCAGAGCAACTTGCAGCTCAAGCCTCATTCCTCGAGCTTTAGTAAGAGTGGCCATGCAAGTTGGACTTACTTTGCCATGGGAATACTTACTTTACCGGTGACATATGGATTAGGGAGATTGGTCGTATTAATTGATTTACATCGGCAACTCGCTAAAACATTTTGGAGTCGGAGTTCATTACACATATGAATTCACATCAGTAACATTAATTTTACTAAAGAACACATTTATTCCTTATTATCAAAACTACATCTGGCAAATACGTTATCATATTTTCCAAGATAACAAGGGTGGCCTTTCTTCGCACTCTTTTAAAGTATGGAAAGAAAATTGGTATATGAAAGGATAAAGGTGCTGTCACACTAGCACTTATTCCGTCAATTTTTTGACAATTTTGTTTAACATAAATACAGACATTCTCGAATATAGCTCTTGATTTGACTTTGCTTGGCTGAAAAAGTTGACGGAAAGGTTTTCAGACGGAAACACCTGTCCTGAAACTCAGCATTGCTACAGATACAAACTAATATAAAGTATTTACAATTATGTAACAGTAAGCAAAAGTGACTCATTCCATGATTTTGCTAATTTTCAAGATTATTTTTTGAAAAGCGGCACAAACTCCATTTCTGCGGATTTGATGTTATGAACAATATTATCTCCGAAGAACAATAGATTTACAGTCTTCTCTGTGTATATTTAAACACTCTAAAGTCACAAAATGAGTGGAAAAAAGAATACAGGGGAGACTGCAAAACGTTTGAATAATTAGACCCCACAATCTGGGTAGTATCAGCCTTACCTTAAACCTACCTATATTTGCACTCAAGTGTTAGCTAGTGGGAGCAGACTAATTGATTTATTTTTGTTCTTTGGATTCATTCCAAACGTAAATCAGATTTCTGGACATTTACCTGGTTATTTAGTATATGGCAGTGGCACCTATTTCAGAGCTAAAGAACACCTTAACCATAGGCTGTTACCAATTACCCTGTACTTGCCTATGATATTTTACTGGCATTTTTAAATATAGTACCCCAAATATACTTTAATAATAATGTAAGCATTTAGTATTAACAGTTCATGACTTTCCTCGGAAACTCCGCAGCAGTGATTCCTAACATTGATTAGGCTGTGTCCCCCGACCAAGATATAATAATCTCCATGGCCACGTTCAGTGATTGTCATCTTTTCAGATTCAGTCTGTACTAATTGTAAAGTGTAATGGTGTCAGTGGCTATATGACAAGAACAATTTGTGGAAAAATTCCAGTGCCTTGATATGTACAATAATTGTATGTAGATTATGAGATTAAATTCAGTTTATTTCGACGTCGTAATTTTCAAATTCCTCGATGGCTCCCTAAAAAGTACTCCATGGCGCCCCTGGGGGTCATGGCCCCCAGATTGAAAACCCCTGCTCTACAGTTACAGATGCAGAAAATAGTGACAGACTATAATTATATATTTTGTCAGTCACAAAACATCGGGCTTTTACCAAACTGGTCGCCGTAACCATTTCTTAGGACAGACTCAACTAGTTAATTGAGGTCGCTTATTTTTCTCAAGGAAGCTCTTTTCCCTCATAAAACAAAATTTTTGGGTGTACCTCAGGAACAGTCCTTATAGCTCAAGCTTTCTTTTTATGTATATCATTGACCTATTAGAGAGAGAGAGAGAGAGAGAGAGAGAGAGAGAGAGAGAGAGAGAGAGAGAGAGAGAGAGAGAGAGAGAGAGAGAGAGAGAGAGAGAGAGAGACTGATAAATAAAGGCAGGCAGATAGACAGACGGACGCAGACAAAGACACAAATATAAAGACAGAGAGAAACATATTTTGAACATAGCAATGGACACCGGCAATGAATTTACAAAGAATAGCTTATTATCCATAACAGGTCGAGTTTCCAATGACTTTGAACGATCAGAAGCCTCGTGGTAGATGATTTTCCCACCGGACAATATATCATCACGCCCGTCAGTCATACTTAAGGTGCTGTCACACTAGCTCTTTTTCCGTCAATCTTTAACAATTTTCTGAAATTTTGTCAATTTTTGAGCGAATTGTCGATTTTCCAGTCAGACGATAACGATCGTTTCCGTCTGAAAACCTTAGCGTCAACTTTTTCAGCCAAGCATACTCAAATCATGAGATATATTCGAGAATGTTTGTATTGATGTTAAATAAAATTGTCAAAATATTGACTGAAAAAGTGCTTGTGTGACAGCATCTTTACACACCCTGCAAAAATCTTACAATTACCCTCGGCCTACACCTATGCGATCCATTTACCCAAACGTAATCGACGCCATGGATAATACAGTACCACACGGGATACATTTAATTCTGATGCTATCATCTGAACTTGCAATTTGCTCTAAATAGACCATCTCGAGTTTAGCGTAAATGTTTCACACGCCACTGAATTAAAATACGTCAAATAAGTAATGTATACACGCCGGAGGATGTACTGAATCACAGTATTAAACTAATAACGTGAGATTAAAAGGCAGCTCAACAATAAGTTTGTTTTACTCCTTTTTCTGGTACCATTTCATGTTAACACCTTGACTTCTTCACATATGGAATACAAAGCGAATATCCCAACCCTTCTATAACACCTGAACTCCCGCGCAGTCCTCGTAATTGTGCCCAGGTGTCCAGTCCTCACTTATATTTCTATATAGTAATTGCACAGGGAAGGTGGAAGTGAAATTGAAATTGTTTTTTTCTACAAATTGTATGAATAATATGTAGAGACTCATGATCAAAGTTTTCGGTGTATAAATAAACCGTCCAAGTGTTTTTTTTTTCTTCTTTTTACCGTTTACAGCATGTTATGAAGTAAAATCAAAGTTACACTATGAAAGATTTATATCTAGTAAATAAAAACTAAAATAAAACAATGGGAAATGTAGCAAGGAGCCTTAGTCGTTAGTTCCAAATAACGCATCTAAATCATTTACTGGTAATTCCAGATGAGAAAAAGGCCAGGTGTACATTTGCTGATATATGGGCGCGACTGTCAAAGTGGTTGTTTGGCATAGTGTAATATACTTATGTTTAATATTACTTTAATATTCAACTAATATATTTACTGCTCCATATCAATCATTTTTGCAGTGACTACTAAATGTGATATTTAAAATAGCAACAAATTCCTGCATTAAAACTCTCTTTGCACACTTTTTTTTCATCACAAACCTGAATTAACCTGAAATATTGAAGTATTGAACCTGTTACTTGTTAATATCTTTTTTAGGTTCACATTTTGCCATTGCCTTCCAGTTAAACTGTTCATTGACCCTAATAAATTATCACAGTAAGCATTATCAGCATAATGATCCTCCTGATCAGTTTCGAGGTTTCTGCTGATTTTCTTTTCAGATTAAAGTAACGGGGTTCAAGTGCCACTGATATCTAATATGCTGCACTTTGAACCTGTAAATTTACTATACTGGATTGAATGTGATTGAAATGTAAATATGAACTAATTCAGTAATTTATGAAATTTATATTTATATTGTGTTGCATTTTCAATAAACGGTAAATTTTAGATGATTGTGCTTGACATACAATTTTGCAATTCACTTAACATTTACAAAGTTGTAAATTAAGTTCTTTGTTTGATGCTTTTCTTACTGCAAATACTAACTTTTGTTTTTTCATACTTTAGTCTTGTTACAAAATTTTAATAATAAATCTGAAACTCATAAATTCATTTTATGTTACTGTAATGATTTGTTAAAGATGGGTAGATATAAAACAGTAGTACTTTCTGTTTTTATTACAGCCAACCAAAAATAAATCACAAAGGGTTTATTCAATACTTTGATTTATAAAGAGTTATCACAAACACATAAAACACAAACAAAGCTATATACTGCTGTTCTTGTATAGAGCTAGTCTCTTGATATGAAATATTATCAGATGTTACAAAATTGCAAGGAAAGCAAAGTCTCATCTTGTTAACAAAAACAAGTGACCACATCATTGACATTTTCTAATTGAAAAAGAAACTAAGCTTCTTGTATTACAAACTATAACCAAACATAAAGGTTAATAGGAAAAAGTTTAATTTCTTTTCTACTTACTGTATCATAATGGTTAATAGGTAAAATTTTCCTTTTTTCTACTTATTTTTTCCTATAAAATGCAAATAGTGACTGTGTAACTTAATATAAACATGATTACTTATCTACAAATCAGTATTTTTTGTATTCCTGAATCATTCAGCAATGAGTAAATAATCAGTATAACTGTTAATAAATAAAATAAAAATCATCAAATTTTGTTTGTTAAAATGTGTTTTTAAAAAAGACACCCATCACTGGAACCGACACTGCTATGTAATCGGCAATTTTATACATTTTCTATGTAACTCTTGTTTGGAAGAAGAAAAAACATATCTTACATAAACTCGTTATTATCATTGGGAATATGTAAACAAAATAATGGAAACAAAACAATATGAATCTGATCATATATGTAAATACAAATAGTGGAAATAAAATATTGTGACAAAAAATGAGTAAAAATTAATATTCATCATTTCACTGAATCCTAATAGTTTTTTCTACAGCTGGAAGGAAAGTCTTAGAAATGTAAGAAAATGAAACATATTCCTAATTAGTAAAGATCACTGACAAAAAATCACTGTATTTAAACTGAAGTCATTATCAAATTCAATTGTTTTTTGAAATTTTGTAATTATTCTTATAACATGTATATATGAAAAAATTATTATTCTTTCATCTCTTCCCCTAGAACTATATGTCCTTCTGATATAGCATCTGCATAGGCCAGGGTGCGAGTTCCATGTTCATCCACTTTGTAGATTTCGACCACAGGAAGATTTCCGTCTTCCTGTAATTACAAAAAGAAAATTGGATAAAGTACTCAAAATGCTTAAAGTTATATATATAAACCTGAAAACATTTTCATACTGAAGAAAAGAAGCAACAAGAAATAAATATGTATATACCTTAACTACAGCACAGAATTTTTTATCTGCTGACTGCATGAAGCAACTGCTTAAACACTTCAAAGCATCTTCATCCCAAGGAGCATGAGGTCCATCTCGTGGTTCTACACAATGCAACTTTACACAGATGGCATTTGCTGGGATCTTCTTCCCTTCACTTGGACATATAACCAACCTGTTGAAAGAGCAAATAAGTATGATGTTGGGTATTCTGGTATTAGGTAAACTTTATATAACTGTCAGTTTAACAAAGCCAATTCCATATAACTCAAATATAAAATTATGATGCATTCTTTTGATTTTACTAGTACATGTTTCATTATGACTAGTGTTTATCCCTGTACTTGATACCAAGTGATCTATCATAGTACATGATACCCTGTTGTGGCCTATCCCGGTACTGGGTAGCCCAATTTGATCTTTCTCAGTGTGAGGTACCTAGGATCAGCCTATCACAGTAGATCCACTTCTATAAACTGCAGTATCCCTATGAAGAAGTAACTATAAAGCACTGTAAGCTTAAAGAAAAGACACTGGACTTGGGAGAAAGGGACCTGAGGGAGGGCGGTGACACTAAGTTGCTAAGTAAACATATACCTCAAGGTAAATTAAGCTAATATCCAGAGGAAGTATCTGAAGCACTACTAATACTATTGCTACTATTACCACCATTGCTAAAAATAATAAATACAGAATAAACAAAACAAAAAGAAAACAAAAACAAAACAAAAACAAAAACAAAAAAGTTCCTTAAAGACAACATTTCTATCGCAAACTTCTGGTTTCCTCTCTCATCTTGCAGCATATTTAGACTGTACTATTCAAAGGCTGGAACAGCTGGTAAATGCAAGGTGAATGTTTGGTAAAAGAATTTAAATTAAGATAAGAAGTCATGTATACCATAAAACTTTTTCTTTGACTAAAATTTTATTTCTCCCTCATGTACTTTTCTCTTCCTAATCCTTTCCCCTCCCTTTTATTTTATTGCCATAGATCATAGACAGGCAGTAAGTTCCACCTCCAATAACAACACATATAGAGTTGGCACAATATGAGTGGGTGGGTAGAGTTACAAATCTTGTCTGTATCATCTAGGAAGGGGAAAGTACTAATGAACAGCAAAATTTGTGGCATACCCAGACTCCATTATAACAAGTGAAGACTGTATTACTGTATAATTGAAAACCTGTATGTGTTCCATTTTTCACAAACATCTCCTTAGCAAATTTTCTTACCAGTTTTGTGGTATCCTCTCAACATTACCAATGTCTATGTAAAGGACAGTAATTCCAGCTGGATCAATCTTTTTAACCTGCACTCTGCACCATTCACCTCTAAGGGATTTTCCAAGGTACATCTCACCTATATATACATGGAAAAAGATGTCAATTACTCTTGGATCTAAGACACCTTACTCTGCAGAATAACCCAAACACAACTCCCTGTTTATGAAATGGAAGAGACATCCCAGTATGCATTTGAAGTGTTATAATGAATTGTGATATAAAAGCTTCAAAATTAACTTTGTTTATCAACTAATGCTGTTACAAAATTAATATATAACAGTATTAACCGGTTGATATTTATTTTAATTTTATTCATTAGCATCTTTTTTCATACACTATAAGAATTATTGAAAAAATAATTTAATATTGAATTACTTAAATACTTATGAGGCTAAATGATATGAGATAATCAAATGTCGCTTTCATTTTATTGCATTTTAAAAAACCCATATGCTATATATAGTTTCTTCTCAATTCTATTTTACTGTTTGAACTTGTACAGAAACAGCCATTTCTGTTGGAATATGAAAGGAAGTTTCTTCTCATTTCACTGACTAAAACCAAGAAAGTCAATACGGTCTCATCATGGTTTGCTATGTGACCAATGTTATAAAATTAATAATAATCTTTCAATGAAAGGCAAGTTGTAATATGTGAATGCACTCAACTATATCAATACATATATTTACTGACTAAAGAAAAAACTAAAACTGTACAAAAACATAAATTCTCTTTAATATGCCATATGCTGCTTTTAAAAGTGAGGTAAATATCACAAAACTGAAAAAATGACCATTAAAAGCCAATGTACATAATAATGTCATGTAATGTCTGATTGTATTTCAGATGAGATGCAAGTTGAATATTTACATTATCCTGGAGAGATACATGGCTCTCTGAGTGCTTACCTATCACAGGGTTTGATACGACTGAGTAAGCTTTTATATCACATGCAGCTTGCTTAATAAAATTTGTGTTTGCTATAAAATTCTCTTCGGCTAATTTCTGTGTTGCAGACAATGGTCCTTGGCCGAGAAATACTGGTGCAATATATACATGCGAGGGATCCTTGATAGCAGTGACTTTGATTGGAAAAATTTCACTTGGATCACTTGGCAGTTTGAGAGCTGGCACTGGCAGAGATAAATCCAGTACTGAATCTAGTGATACATCACTCTCAACAACCTGGTAAAAATAAAATTTGATCCTTAAACACATTTTATGCCTAGGGAGCCATAAACTCTAATTTTCCAATACAAAAGTATTAATTCATGGCAAGTACATAAATGCCATGTCTACTGTGATCTTAGTCAATTAGTTTTACTGACACGTAAATGACTCCACATGTTTAGTCACCAAGGGTCAATTTCTTTTTTTCTTAGATGTCTTCTAATGATAATGATAAAAAAAGAAAGAAAGAAAGAGAGGGAAAAAAAAAAAAAAAATCCAGAAACTCAAGGAATTGGGATATCAAGTTAGATCGAGTAGGCCTATTATCCTATTCAATCCAGGAGCCTTGCAGCATATGCAAAGGCCAGAGCCCTGGCATTAAGCTTCATTGTGTTAGCATTTTAACCACTTCCCACTGGGTGGCATGTATGTATATACCATGGCTATTATGGACAAAGTAGCAGACAGCATCAAACTTGAGTATTCCTGCAGTATTGGCTCATTGGACAGAACCTGTTTTTCTACAATAGTAGCAATATCATTTCTCTGGTAAAACTTTTAGGTAATAGCACCCAAAGTGAAGGTAAACCTTCAAATATTTGATAATTTTAAAACTGTATCAAAATATAAGCTTTTAGGTGCCTAATGTTACCTATAAACTACTAAACAAGCTACGGGCAAACTGGGGAAACTATCAAGATATATTTGTTCTTTTCTTATATATTACAAAGAATCAGTTATTCCCGCACACAAGTATGATGATAAAAAAAAATCTTAATTTCAAAACTTCATATGAAATTAAGGTTCATTTCTAATCTTCTCTCCTACTTCTTTGATAAGCAAGATTCAATATTTTGATTGCGATTGACACCTCAATGGTGGGCTATTTGGCACAATACAACACTCACAGGGGGTCATTCCAAGTTTTAAGAAACATGTTTGGGCTTATAATAAATATTTGGTAATTAGCAAAGAAAGAATGAAAATGTTGGCAGGAATTGAGTTTGAAAAAAGTCTTAGTGGACAACCTAATTTCTCAGGCAGTGAAAGTAGGTGGCTGGCAAATGGTAAGGATTGTCAGATAATGTTTGAGTCTCCATACAAAGGAGTTTCTCAAGCACTTAAACATAACCTACAAAACTTAAAAAAAAGGAAAATATAACCTAAAAAAAAATCATAATATTATAATATCTTCTAATAACCAACACTTGACAGTAAGAAATATATATAACCCACAGAATATACAAAGAATCAACTTCCAAACTCACCACATCAACACTATCTTCATATTCTAGTAGAGGCTCGACCTTTGACACTCGCTTGCACACTCTCATTTTGTCTGCTAACAAGGATGACAGATCTATTGCAACATCCAATATTTCTAAGTTCACCTGAAAAAAGAAAAGGGTTCTTATTGTCCAGTTAGCATTCGCATGATTCAGATATTTAATTCAGTTGCGGTATTCAGAGAAAAGTATACAGTAGCTATTTTTCACAATTTCTTGAAATATTATTATGGAAAGGACCAAAATCCTTTTATATTTTGTTCTTAGTTGTCTTTACAGAATTATCTATGACACTTGAATAAATGATGCACTATTCACTAATCAAACACCACATGCTTATGTTTTAATCAACAAAGAAATAGTTTTCTATATTCCTTCAGCAATCACAATCACTTCATGGGTAACTTTCATCTTACAAATAGGTTGAAATAAGTTCTCACCTTGAGTAATCCATCCTCTTTTGTCTTTTCCATAACTTGTACTCTACACTCTTTTTCGACTATAGTGCTATGAATGAAGTCTAGAAGTTTTGTTTCCCATTTACCTTTCAGCGAGTTCTAAAAGGGGAAAAAATACACAGAAATGGGATTGTGAACCAAGTAACATACACAATTAACCAAATATAATAAATATTTCTAAATCAAATTTCAAAGCAAGCAAAAGGGAACCTACAGGAACAATTCCATGCAGCACAGCTCTATGGCACTGAACTGGAATATGGCTAAAGGTAATGGTTTGCCGTAACTGATTGAATGGCACTGTTTCTTCATTGCCGTAGTCAATAAACTGCACCTTCACATTTCCATCTTCCTCCCGCTATGGAAAAATAATGAACTTCATTTAAAAGGGCAAAAGCAAAATTCAAAGTGAAACTAGAATATATCAATTGAAATAGCGCAACACAACAGTGATACATATGTAAAACTATTCCCCCAGACATGGATTTAAATCACTAATTTACTATCTCTTCCAAATTTATTTTCTTTATGATTACATCAAAATGTATTATGACCAATAATCATATGCCATTCATAAGGCATTCTGACACATGAAAATCCATGTCTGGTGCAAAAGGGCTGGGACATCCAAGCAATTGGTAAGAACAGAACCAATATTCATATGACTGAAGCACTATTTAGTTGAAACAATGCATCAATCACAAAAAAAAAAAAAGAAGAATCCATTTGCTAACATGTCTTAGGACTCTCACCTCACCAGTGTCCATCCACACTTCATTTCCCAAAAACTGGATCTCCATGGGAGAAATATTTGCATCAGAGTTTTACATACAGAGAAACAAAGTTCCATTTAAACTCGTTCTCCTTCCTTGTCAAGGTATGACACAAAAAAGCCTAATATAACCACTGGGAAAGAATAAAGGAGAAAAGGAAACACCAATGCACTATACATGAGGAGGTATCCAGGGGTAGCCTCATCTTCATGGACAGGAGATGAGACTTTCTGTTCTGAATTTTCTTCTTTGCTTAGAGAAATTTTATTAATCAAAGATTAGACTCTGTAATTCAGTAACTCCTGAGCAATGGAATGACTTTGCCAGAGGAAAGAACTAACCATAAAAAGGAAAGCCACAGAAACCATGAAGATGCAGGATAGGCCACCTGCCTAGGTGACCCAACCAAGGAAAGATGTTGCCCGAGGTATGGCACTGTTTCACAGGAACTTTTGTATATTGTGCAGTGATGAAATACACATAAGCTACCCCATCTGCATGCCAAGTGGCAATGGAACCATGGGAGTACTTGTGTTATGGGCAACATACATGCACTAACATGCATATAACACTGGCCTCATCCATTAGGAATAACTAGGTGCACCAGTGTTTAAACTCTCACCTATCAAGAAACAAAAGTGCACTAAAACACTAACCACAAACTGAACCCTCATCCATTGTCTCAGAATGGGAGATGAAAGATCTTCCACAGCAGAATAAAGATATGCTGAGCTACTGTATATGCATATCCTCTTCTCCTGTGGACAGATATCTAAGCATAGATCAGTGCAAGGGAGAGATTAGGACTAAGAATAGTTAAAATATGGATTCTTTGTTTCCAGTTACATAAGATTACCCTAAGTGAATCTGGGTTCTTGTTCTACCAGTTGTACTAGGCCTTTTTGTGTCAAGATGTCAAGGAGAGAATAATAACAAATATAACAAAATCACTAAGTGTAATAATATCAATAAAAACAATAACAACACCAACAACAATAGTTATAATAATTACATTTAGTAATGATTATATCCATATAAATGGAATAATATACATGGCATCACACCCTACAAACTGGATGATGTAACTATCACGTCATGAAAAAATCTTGCTCGAGGGGTGGGTGATGTGAAAATGCCACATGGGAAAATTTGGCTATAAGCCTGGGTGAAACACACTTGCTGTCTTGAGCATTTTGGCCAAAGGCGGGAGACAGGAATGACTCGCCACAAGTACACAAAGTTTGTGGAGGGTGATTAGACTCATTTGGTGTTTAGTAATGGGGCTTCAGCATTATTTCCATCATTAAACAAGTGTGAAATATACCATCTGTGAGCTATAACTGGAAGAACAGTGGCTCAGGATCCTATTCCTGGTCAGCCGCCATGACCAGGGGCACAAGTTGTATTACAGAAAATTGAATATTATCAAGAAGAAGAAGAAACACAAATAACAAAATATTATTATCATTGTACAGAGTAATACAATACCTAAAGAGGAATAATATCTTTGCAAGGAAAACAGCCTATCATCATCTGGATAAATCAAATTAAATCACAAATAAAGACAATGGCATAAAAGCTAAGAATGCTTATGCAGAAAAAAAGAGAAAATAACATAATAAAGGGGAGGCAAAGAGTCTTGTCACTGCACATGAGTGTTCAACTGTGCAAATACATTACATTAAATTAAATAAAATGTAAGCCCAACAGAATGGCCACTCAAGTAAGCCTAATGCCTGTATTTTCAGATGCAATGGGTTAATAACAATAACAGTAGAAGCAATAATCAAAATACAAGACACGAGTAATGATAAGCTTCATAATCATGATGATAATGATGAAAGGAAATGATATTTATATATATTCTTTTCAACTCAATAACATACATATACAATAATAGTAATACTCATCATTGTCATCATCATCATAGCAATGATACAATTATCAAAATAATAATAAAAAAAAGTAATATTTATAATACTACTACTACTACTAATAACAACAATAATGATAATAAAAACAATCACATAACTAACAACTAAAACAATAATGCAAATAATGAAATGTGCAAAATGCAGAGACAAAATATAATAAGAACAAAAATAATCATTATAGAAACAAGATGAGAAAGGAATCTTATCGATATTTAATTTAATATCAAGAAAATACTACAAAAAGAGCAAATATAAAATAATAAATATGACTACATTCCGAGGACAAAACAAGGAAGTGAATCTTTACTTTTTTACATTTGATACAAGCAGACTCAATGAAGCACAGGCTCTCAAAAACTGGCAGGCTATTTTCCTGATTTTTTAAAAATATCAAAGGGAGGCAAGAACTATGAGGAAGTTATTCTAGTACTGTTGGGCAATTATTTTCCAGTGACAACCTCCTATACCCAATCACATCCCTCCATCCCTTTCAACCTCTTTTATTTTTACTTTTAAAGTAAGAATTAAATAAGAATTCTTGTAATGTATGGCACTCCATATGATAAAATCTATTCCCCTATAACCCTTGCCCTCCATATCAAGAGAAAGCAAGGAATGTCTAAAGTATTGTGGTCTTTAGGAATGAAAGAAAAATGACTATCCAGACTATATCAACAAAGGAAGCTTGAAACCTGCCTGAAGGACTGTAGCTCTGTACCACTTTTTATCCAGATGGAACATGGCAATAACTGGGTCTCCAGGACTCCAACATAGGTCCTCGTCTGTTGCAACTGTCCCGGTAAACTGTATTGTTTGGCTCTCCCGCATTAACTCAATGTTCCGTGTATCTAAGAAAGGAGGAGATCAAAACTTGTAGTTCACCTATGCTGTATGTAATGTGATAAACAAACATAACTACAATAAAATATTTAACTTTGAAGTGAATAATAATCCATCACTTTCCCTTGCACTAATATAATTAGAGTCCTAACCACTTGTGGCAACAGAGATTTGAACCTCTGAACACTAGATTAGCACTCAGGCACCTTAACCCATAAGGTCAACAAATCATTTAAAAATATGATAAAAGAGCAAGCATCTAATATACAAAAATACGCACCTATTCTTTTATCTATATAAACAAAAAAGATACAAGGTAGTACTCTATCTTATTTAGGGATGAAGAGGAAGAGGAGAAGAAAAATATTCATCATAAAACCGTAATTCTTGAATGCTAAATGAAAATCATGGCTCACAGACATAACATTACTTGTAGAGACCTTTCACTGCACATTTATAACTTCTCTTAGTCACTGTAATCAGTGTTACTGAATCTAAAACTCACTTGCAACCGGCTGCAGGTAGATGACACCCTCATAATCAATATATGAAGGGATGGCGTTAAAAGTGGCGGAAGCAGGTAGAGGGCTTGAGGGCCATTCTTTTAACTTTGCAAATGGGTTTTCTTTGGTATCACAAGGCATTTTTTCTTGGTCAACTAACATTGAAAGGATACTCAAACTCTCAGCTTCCTGTAAAGATATCCCATTTTTTTAATATCCTAAAATGGATTGGCTGTCATTTGGCTAAATCCAACTTACTCTTTTCATGAAATTACTGAATTGATATGATCTTAATAGAAATCTGAAAAAAGGAAACATTACCTGCAAACAAAAGTCTTCACAACTCAGTGCTTTTTCATAGGTGAGGGTACATGCTGAATCAGCAAGACAGCTTTTTTCAGCTACCATGGAGTTATCTGGTTGAACTGATCTGTAAAATAAAATCAATTATCATATATGTGTGCAAAAACCTACTCTATACATCAAAGAATGTCACATTTTGAATTGGAATACAGAGCATTACTGGTTGATCATATGATAACTATTTGGATACACACATTTCACCAAAATAGACAATGAATAGATACAAAAAGATTCTTTGGTGAAAATACAGTTTATATGATGAAATACTTGTGAAGAAATGCATCAAGGAAAAGAAAGAAAAGAAGGAGAAAAGCCATCCGACAACAATGTACTTGGCTGGTAATGCTACACCACACTCTATCAACAGCTCATTGA
>NC_091559.1:2375869-2380869 GCF_042767895.1 Penaeus vannamei | reverse complement strand
GTCTGTGTAGCTGGTTTAAAATAACACAAGAAAAAATAAATTGTGATATAATGTCAAAGAAAAACTCCTACTCTCGAGTATGTATTCATACAGTTTTTAAAAATACCAAATAAAATAAAAAGGGAAAAAGTATATAAAGATGTACCAAAATCATTTATGTAGCATAATCCAAATACTTTATTAGTCAGAAAAAAAACATTGTGACCATATCATATCAAAAGTATTAATAAGGATAAAATAAAATATACTAACTCTCTAAAAATTCCTGCCTGGGAAGCAAGACGTATCTGGATGCGACAAACTGACAGAGCCGTCAAGAATTCCACCAGAACACATCGTTTTCCTGCACAGACTGCACCTGGTTTTAAAACTGGTGCCTGTAATTTAAGGCAATCTAAAATTAAAATGCATGTGCATATGATAACTGTAACTTCATCCATCTAAAAAGTGACAACCAATAAATAGTTTTATTGTTTTCATTCCTCATTCTAGCATGCTTATCTTTTATTCTTATTTCTATTTTCACCCTACTTTAAATTCTAGTATCTTTAACATTACATCTTATTTTCTTGGAAAATTCATCTCAATGTTATGACAATTAGATCTTTTCCTTAACTATCAATATCATTACTGTTGTCCTCATTTATATCATGAATATCAGAGTGCTGTAATGAGAACATAAAAAAAATAATAATAAATAAATAAAGAAAGAAAGAAAAGGGATCATTAGGTAAGATAGGATAAATCATGCCATCCAAACACACTAGATTAAGAAAATAAAGATAAGAACTATCCAAATAATACAAGGAAAAATTCTGGACAGAGTAAAAAACTAATAATATGGAATTGGAAATAAGCATGGATATTAATGAAAGTAATTAGTTATAATCTACCTTTGGTGACTGGTTCTATAATACTTTCTGTGTGAGATTCATATAGGTTAACCATAACAGTGTCTCCCTGTTACACTGCTATTCATATTGGCCTAAGTCATGGTTTTAATTATTTTTACATTTTCTAAAGGTAAGTAAAAAAGATCATACCTGCATTTGTTTGAGCTGTTGCAGAGCTCTTTTACACCTGCCTTGCCTCTTGTTCTGCATCATTTCACCCCCAAGCATGAGACGCAACGCCTGATTCTTCTGATAGTGGATCTTGCTGCTCGAGATAGATGTATTACAAGACTAAACAAAATAATGATTTCTACCCTAAAATAATAATACATACTTGGCTACGTATAACACAACCAAGAAATAGAGGTGTTGAAATAAACAGATAAATAATCGAACAAAAAAGGATGCTGATATATAAAAGATCATAAAATAAAATCTTTGTCCATTAAATCACTTACAAGTTTTCTGGTGCTTCTGCAACTCCAAGCTCCATTAACTGTTCTCCAATATCTTCAGGCTCTTGTGTGCAGACCATAAGACTAACAATACACTCATCATTTTCAGAAGTATGGAAGAATGCCTGCAAAAAATGGAGGTTTGACTAAGGGATGGAAAATAAGATAGAGGATGAGAATATGGAGTATGAGAGAGAGCAAGAAGAGGAAGAAATAAAGAGAGAGAGAAAGCGAGATATAGGGAGAAGGAGAGGAAGAGGGAGTTGACTTGGGATTGAAAGAGCAAAACAAATAAGAGAGAGAATGGTAACATTTCTTCAAGAGTCAAAACAATTGTGATCATAATAAAACAGTTACCGAATCACCCTTCACCTTCAAATCCTTGCCATCACAAATAGTGGCCATGTGTTCAGCAGCATTTTCAGACCAACCGTCACCAATAGGATTGATGTCCTGTAGACGGCACTTAATAGCCTGTATTTTGATGGAATATTTTATTATTTATATTTATAGTCCATATCAGAGTACATCTCAATATCTTCTATAGTATACCCAAAATTTTATTTCTTCAGCCTTCTCAAAAAATTAATATAAAGAAAAAGAAGAAGAAAAAAAAGCAAAATACACACATATATATCAAATCTACATAAAATCAACATCATAAAAAATACACCTTGTATTAACCTATTCATCATTTGCAATAGAGTTCTCAACTTTCTTAATATATTCTCTAGATTTATTTCTCCAATCAATGATAATGATAATGAAAACTGCCCTAAAATTAATCATAAAAAAGAAAGAAAGAAAGAAAGATTAAACAGAGAAAAAAAGAAGAAGAGAAGATATACCTGAGCCGGCAACTTCAAGAAATCTTCTGTTATCTTATGAAGTTGCTTGTACCACAATCTTTCCCTATTGCCATAGTCAACATATCTTACATCCACTTGTTTCTTTCCTGGAATGTCTTCAATGATAGCCCTGTACCACTTGTCATCCCCTGTATACAAGGCAACACACGGCATGCCTGAAAGAAGTCATCAGTCAGGAAATGAAAGAAAAAAATAACTGCAAAAGGAAATAGCTGATAAAAAAAATATGTAACTACTGAGCTGCTTAGCACTGCGAGTGAACTAGGAGAAGACATGTTACATTACCAAACCCAAAATTCTGTTAAATGAGAGCATTAGCAAACAGGAAATTATAACAATTATCTTACTTCTTACTTACAGTATGGTAACTAAGCCTTTGACATGATTGAAGAAGGAAGCTAAACTGCAATGTAAGAATACGGCAGTAGGAGTAAATGCAGGTGTGAAGGAACTAGCAACATGGCAACATCTCAGTGACAAATGGTTCCTACCTATGCATATGTCTTTAATCAAAAACAGTTACATTTCACTAATGAGTAAAGTTGCAAAATAAGTGAATGTCGACTAATTTTGGCCAAAATATTCAGAAGTCAATGTTACAGACCCAGATGTCACCTATAATGGAGGGGACACTATTTATTTCTAATATAAGCCTATTCATACAATAACAATATGGAACACAACTGACAACTGAGGCAACTCTAGTAATATTTCACATTAGTTTGTACAGTTCTAAGACTGACATGTATTTACTTAGAACTCTTGGGAGTTTATTACTCCTATGCTAAATTCCTATTTACTATTTGAAAACATCTTTAAATATAAATGTGTCGCATTCTAATAGCTCAAAGAGAAAAAATGTTGAAAAAAATATTTAAAAGTCTGGTAAGTCTGCTAATAAATCTGAAAGAAAACCAAAGATACTATCCTTTCCCATTTCCCCCTTAAAAAAGAGTTTATTCATTAGTTTCAAAGTGAAAAATACAAAAGACAAAGGGAAACCAAAAAGTCAGTAAAAAGACACCTTTACATTAATAAAGTCATACCTATTCGAGGTGCATAAATGCGCCAATCAACAGTAGCAGCCACTTTGGGTGACCTATAGTGCTTTTGTATTTCCTCCATCAACTTGGTGAGATGAGTTGCATATGAAGCAAGTTGTAGACAGAAGTCATGCGGAGTTGTGAGACTGGAGAGTAACACGCTGGTGCCGTCTTCCCCAAAAGGAACCTCTTGTCGAAAGTATGACCTCTTCCAGATAGATGCTGCTTGCTTATTGTGCTGCAATTAATATGAAAAAGACAGACTTGTTGAATACACTACCCAAGTCTACTCTTTCTGTACAAATTCTTTTCACAAACAAATATTCTTACAACAGTAAATAATAATAAACATTTTGTGTGTGTGTGATATATATATATATATATATATATATATATATATATATATATATATATATATATATATATATATATATATATATATATATATATATATATATAAAATATATATATGTATAAAATATATATATATACACACACACACACACACATATATATATTCGTCATCTCACCATATCTTGCGCAGAATAATTGACATAAATGGCACACTCTAAGAAGATGAGGACTTCTCGGATGGAGAGTGGACTATCATTAGCTATGCCGGCTATAGTTGATGGTCTCCAAAGATCTACCTTTTTAGGGTATAAAGTTTAAATGACACATCACTACACAGGAATGTGTAAAATAAATTTGATATTGCAACCCCTCCTTTAAAAAAAAGGAAATAAATAAATAAAAAAAGACAAATACTATTTTCAGAAACAGATGGATAGAGAAAATGACATTTACAGAAACAAATGCATAAGAAAAAATATGCAAGTAGCTAAAATTTCTTCATTGAACATTTTCTGAAAATCCAAACCCCGAATACCAAACTGTGTTGGCAACAAACCTGGTAAATTCCTGTTTCACTTTCTTTATCTTCAACATGGAGCAACTTCAGATGAACATTGTTCACAAGTTCAGCAAATACATTAATGGCATCTGAATCCCAAAGGTTTCCTTTAGCAGGTAAAATCTCCCACAGTCCACAAGCATACAAAAATGCTGGGAATCTTTCCAATTTGTACTCTGGTGGACATGGCCTAAGCCTGTAATTTTTGATGACAAAATCATACAATAAACAAATAAGAATCCTGATTTGAGTTATAACTCATGAATTTAAACAATAACCTAAAATAGGAAAAGAGAAAATATATCAATGTATATATATGAAATATCAGAACATACAATGATATATTAAGACATACCTTTGCACTTTGAGAATTTCACTATTTCCATAATCCACATACTTGACACATACTTCTTTCATATCTATTGCTACAGAAGTTACAACAGCTCGATACCATACATTGTCTCTAGTGTACTGTGCCAAATACAGTTTTCCTAAAATTATAAAATGAAAAACATAATATCAGTCTAACAAAATTAATGCCCAATATGCTTTATATCAACTGTTTTTCATATCCAAATACAGTACAGTACATTGTTTTGTGTGCCTCGATATCTTTATAACATAAACGCTAAAGAGAAGCACAAGGGCTTTCTTTGACCCAATCAAGACAGGAGCCCTTAGTGCCATATTGAACAATGTGTCAGGGTGTGGAGTCAGCTGTTCAAGGAAAAAGTAAAATGACCCTGCTCTCTATGCTCTTGGTTGCATTATCAACAATTCTTTGGGTTATGATCCTAAACCGAGGCTTTATGCCTATTTTTAAAGGC
>NC_091559.1:2350869-2358369 GCF_042767895.1 Penaeus vannamei | reverse complement strand
ACTTGCAAATCTCCCTCCAGGTATTACTTGCAAATCTCCCTCCGGGTATTACTTGCAAATCTCCCTCCAGGTATTATTTGCAATCTCCTCAAAAATTATTACTGCAAAATGTCCTCCATTGTGTGCAAATCTCCCTCCAGGTATTGATTGCAAATCTCCCTCCAGGTATTTCTTGCAAATCTCCCTCCAGGTATTACTTGCAAATCTCCCTCCAGGTATTACTTGCAAATCTCCCTCCAGGTATTTCTTACAAATCTCCCTCCAGGTATTACTTGCAAATCTCCCTCCAGGTATTACTTGCAAATCTCCCTCCAGGCATTACTTACAAATCTCCCTCCAGGTATTACTTACAAATCTCCCTCCAGGTATTTCTTACAAATCTCCCTCCAGGTATTACTTGCAAATCTCCCTCCAGGTATTACTTGCAAATCTCCCTCCAGGTATTACTTGCAAATCTCCCTCCAGGTATTACTTGCAAATCTCCCTCCAGGTATTACTTGCAAATCTCCCTCCAGGTATTACTTGCAAATCTCCCTCCAGGTATTACTTGCAAATCTCCCTCCAGGTATTACTTACAAATCTCCCTCCAGGTATTACTTGCAAATCTCCCTCCAGGTAATACTTGCAAATCTCCCTCCAGGTATTATTTGCAAATCTCCCTCCAGGTATTGATTGCAAATCTCCCTCCAGGTATTTCTTGCAAATCTCCCTCCAGGTATTACTTGCAAATCTCCCTCCAGGTATTACTGTATAAATCTCCCCTCCCAGGGTATTTCTTACAAATCTCCCTCCAGGTATTACTTGCAAATCTCCCTCCAGGTATTACTTGCAAATCTCCCTCCAGGCATTACTTACAAATCTCCCTCCAGGTATTACTTACAAATCTCCCTCCAGGTATTTCTTACAAATCTCCCTCCAGGTATTACTTGCAAATCTCCCTCCAGGTATTACTTGCAAATCTCCCTCCAGGTATTACTTGCAAATCTCCCTCCAGGTATTTCTTGCAAATCTCCCTCCAGGTATTACTTACAAATCTCCCTCCAGGTATTACTTGCAAATCTCCCTCCAGGTATTACTTGCAAATCTCCCTCCAGGTATTACTTGCAAATCTCCCTCCAGGTATTACTTACAAATCTCCCTTCAGGTATTACTTGCAAATCTCCCTCCAGGTATTACTTACAAATCTCCCTTCAGGTATTACTTGCAAATCTCCCTCCAGGTATTACTTGCAAATCTCCCTCCAGGTATTTCTTGCAAATCTCCCTCCAGGTATTTCTTGCAAATCTCCCTCCAGGTATTTCTTGCAAATCTCCCTCCAGGTATTACTTACAAATCTCCCTCCAGGTATTACTTGCAAATCTCCCTCCAGGTATTACTTGCAAATTCCTCCAGGTATTACTTATAAATCTCCCTTCAGGTATTACTTGCAAATCTCCCTAGGTGTGTACAATCTCCTCAGGTATTTCTTGCACAAAATCTCCCTCCAGGTATTACTTGCAAATCTCCCTCCAGGGTATTACTTTGCAAATCTCCCTCCAGGTATTACTTGCACAATCTCCCTCCAGGTATTACTTGCAAATCTCCCTCCAGGTATTACTTCTGCAAATCTCCCTCCAGGTATTTCTTGCAAATCTCCCTCCAGGTATTTCCTTTGCAAATCTCCCTCCAGGCATATTACTTGCAAATCTCCCCCTCTCCAGGTATTTCTTGCAAATCTCCCCTCCAGGTATTTCTTGCAAATCTCCCTCCAGGTATTACTTGCAAATCTCCCTCCAGTGTATTTCTTGCAAATCTCCCTCCAGGTATTACTTGCAAATCTCCCCTCCAGGTATTTCTTGCAAATCTCCTCCAGATATTTCTTGCAAATCTCCGTCTATCAGGTATTACTTCTGCAAATCTCCTCCAGTGCATCTTGCAAATCTCCCTCCAGAGTATTTCTTGCAAATCTCCCTCCAGAGTATTTCTTGCAAATCTCCCTCTCAGGTATTACTTGCAAATCTCCCTCCCAGGTATTGCACTTGGCATAAAATCTCCCTCCAGGTATTACTTGCAAATCTCCCTCCAGGTATTACTTACAAATCTCCCTCCAGGTATTACTTGCAAATCTCCCTCCAGGTATTTCTTGCAAATCTCCCTCCAGGTATTACTTGCAAATCTCCCTCCAGGTATTACTTGCAAATCTCCCTCCAGGTATTTCTTGCAAATCTCCCTCCAGGTATTTCTTGCAAATCTCCCTCCAGGTATTACTTGCAAATCTCCCTCCAGGTATTACTTGCAAATCTCCCTCCAGGTATTTCTTGCAAATCTCCCTCCAGGTATTTCTTGCAAATCTCCCTCCAGGTATTACTTGCAAATCTCCCTCCAGGTAATTCTTACCAAACTTCTCACAGATATTTCTTGCCAAATCTCCCTCCAGGTATTACTTGGTAAATCTCCCTCCAGGTATTACTTGGCAAATCTCCCTCCAGGTATTACTTACAAATCTCCCTCCAGGTATTAAGTGTTGCAAATCTCCCTCCAGGTATTACTTACAAATCTCCCTCCAGGATGTCACTTGCAAATCTCCCTCCAGGTATTTGCTTGCAAATCTCCCTCCAGGTATTACTTGCAAATACTCCCTCCGGGTATTACTTACAAATCTCCTCCAGGTATTACTTACAAATCTCCCCTCCAGGTATTACTTTTAATCTCCTCCAGGTATTAGCTTGCAAATCTCCCTCCAGGTATTATTTGCCAAATCTCCCTCCAGGTATTACTTGCAAATCTCCCTCCAGGTATTACTTGCAAATCTCCCTCCAGGTAATACTTTGCAAATCTCCCTCCAGGTAATTTGCCAAATCTGTCCACTCAGGTATTTCTTGCAAATCTCCCTCCAGGTATTACTTGCAAATCTCCCTCCAGGTATTACTTGCAAATCTCCTCCAGGTATTACTTGCAAATCTCCCTCCAGGTATTACTTGCAAATCTCCCTCCAGGTATTACTTGCAAATCTCCCTCCAGGTATTTCTTGCAAATCTCCCTCCAGGTATTTCTTGCAAATCTCCCTCCAGGTATTTCTTGCAAATCTCCCTCCAGGTATTTCTTGCAAATCTCCCTCCAGGTATTACTTGCAAATATCCCTCCAGGTATTACTTGCAAATCTCCCTCCAGGTAATACTTGCAAATCTCCCTCCAGGTATTTCTTGCAAATCTCCCTCCAGGTATTACTTGCAAATCTCCCTCCAGGTATTACTTGCAAATCTCCCTCCAGGTATTACTTGCAAATCTCCCTCCAGGTATTACTTGCAAATCTCCCTCCAGGTAATACTTGCAAATCTCCCTCCAGGTATTACTTGCAAATCTCCCTCCAGGTATTTATTGCAAATCTCCCTCCAGGTATTTCTTGCAAATCTCCCTCCAGGTATTACTTGCAAATCTCCCTCCAGGTATTACTTGCAAATCTCCTCCCAGGTATTACTTGCAAAATCTCACTCAATTACTTGCAAATCTCCCCTCCAGGTATTTACTTGCAAATTTCCCCTCCAGAGGTATTTTCTTTAAATCTCCCTCTCCAGGTATTTCTTGCAAATCTCCCTCCAGGTATTACTTGGCAAATCTCCCTCCAGGTACATTTGCAAATCTCCCCTCCAGGTGTACTTGCAAATCTCCCTCCAGGTATTATACTTGCAAATCTCCCTCCAGGTATTACTTAAAATCTCCCTCCAGGTATTACTTGCCAAATCTCCTCCAGGCATTACTTGCAAATCTCCCCTCAGGTATTACTTGTAAATCTCCCTCCAGGTATTACTTTGCAAATCTCCCTCCAGGTATTACTTTAAATCTCCCTCCAGGTATTACTTGCAAATCTCCCTCCAGGTACATTTTCTTGTAAATCTCCCTCCAGGTATTTACTTGCAAATCTCCCTCAGGTATTATTTCTGCAAATCTCCCTCCAGGTATTTACTTACAAATCTCCCTCAGGTATTGCTTGCAAATCTCCCTCCAGGAATTACTTGCAAATCTCCCTCCAGGAATTTCTTGCAAATCTCCCTCCAGGTATTTCTTTCAAATCTCCACTCCAGGTATTTCTTGCAAATCTCCCTCCAGGTATTTACTTGTCAAATCTCCCTCCAGGTATTTCTTGCAAATCTCCCTCCAGAGTGATTACATTGCCAAACCGTCTCCTCCCAGGTATTCTTTGCAAATCTCCCTCCAGGTATTTCTTGCAAATCTCCCTCCAGTGTACTTGTAAATCTCCTCCAGTCTTTGCAAATCTCCCTCCAGGTATTACTTGTAACTCCCTCCAGGTATTTCTTTCAAATCTCCCTCCAGGTATTACTTGCAAATCTCCCTCCAGGCATTACTTGCAAATCTCCCTCCAGGTATTACTTGCAAATCTCCCTCCAGGTATTTCTTGCAAATCTCCCTCCAGGTATTACTTGCAAATCTCCCTCCAGGTATTACTTGCAAATCTCCCTCCAGGTATTACTTGCAAATCTCCCTCCAGGTATTACTTGCAAATCTCCCTCCAGGTATTACTTGCAAATCTCCCTCCAGGTATTACTTGCAAATCTCCCTCCAGGTATTACTTGCAAATCTCCCTCCAGGTATTTATTGCAAATCTCCCTCCAGGTATTTCTTTGAAATCCTCCAGGTATTACTTGCAAATCTCCCTCCAGGTATTACTTGCAAATCTCCCTCCAGGTATTTCTTGCAAATCTCCCTCCAGGTATTACTTGCAAATCTCCCTCCAGGTATTACTTGCAAATCTCCCTCCAGGTATTACTTGCAAATCTCCCTCCAGGTATTACTTGCAAATCTCCCTCCAGGTATTTCTTGCAAATCTCCCTCCAGGTATTTCTTGCAAATCTCCCTCCAGGTATTACTTGCAAATCTCCCTCCAGGACATTTACAAATCTCCCTCCAGGTATTTCTTGCAAATCTCCCTCCAGGTATTTCTTGCAAATCTCCCTCCAGGTATTACTTGCAAATCTCCCTCCAGGTATTACTTGCAAATCTCCCTCCAGGTATTTATTGCAAATCTCCCTCCAGGTATTACAAATCTCCCTCCAGGTATTACTTGCAAATCTCCCTCCAGGTATTACTTGCAAATCTCCCTCCAGGTATTACTTGCAAATCTCCCTCCAGGTATTTCTTGCAAATCTCCCTCCAGGTATTTATTGCAAATCTCCCTCCAGGTATTACAAATCTCCCTCCAGGTATTACTTGCAAATCTCCCTCCAGGTGGCTTGTAAATCTCCACTCCAGGTATTACTTGCAAATCTCCCTCCAGGTATTACTTCCAAATCTCCCTGCAGGTATTACTTGCAAATCTCCCTCCAGGTATTACTTGCAAATCTCCCTCCAGGTATTACTTACAAATCTCCCTCCAGGTATTTCTTGCAAATCTCCCTCCAGGTATTTCTTGCAAATCTCCCTCCAGGTATTTCTTGCAAATCTCCCTCCAGGTATTACTTGCAAATCTCCCTCCAGGTATTACTTGCAAATCTCCCTCCAGGTATTACTTGCAAATCTCCCTCCAGGTATTTCTTGCAAATCTCCCTCCAGGTATTTCTTGCAAATCTCCCTCCAGGTATTTCTTGCAAATCTCCCTCCAGGTATTTCTTGCAAATCTCCCTCCAGGTATTTCTTGCAAATCTCCCTCCAGGTATTACTTGCAAATCTCCCTCCAGGTATTTCTTGCAAATCTCCCTCCAGGTATTTCTTGCAAATCTCCCTCCAGGTATTTCTTGCAAATCTCCCTCCAGGTATTTCTTGCAAATCTCCCTCCAGGTATTTCTTGCAAATCTCCCTCCAGGTATTACTTGCAAATCTCCCTCCAGGTATTTCTTGCAAATCTCCCTCCAGGTATTTCTTGCACATCTCCTCCAGGTATTTCTTGCAAATCTCCCTCTCCAGGTATTTCTTGCAAATCTCCCTCCGGGTATTTCTTTAAAATCTCCCTCCAGGTATTTCTTGCAAATCTCCCTCCAGGTATTACTTGCAAATCTCCCTCCAGGTATTCTTGCAAATCTCCCTCCCAGGTATTTCTGCAAATTCCTCCAGGTATTTCTTGCAAATCTCCCTCCAGGTATTACTTGCAAATCTCCCTCCAGGTATTTCTTGCAAATCTCCCTCCAGGTATTTCTTGCAAATCTCCCTCCAGGTATTTCTTGCAAATCTCCCTCCAGGTATTTCTTGCAAATCTCCCTCCAGGTATTACTTGCAAATCTCCCTCCAGGTATTACTTGCAAATCTCCCTCCAGGTATTGATTGCAAATCTCCCTCCAGGTATTTCTTGTAAATCTCCCTCCAGGTATTTCTTGCAAATCTCCCTCCAGGTATTTCTTGCAAATCTCCTTCCAGGTATTTCTTGCAAATCTCCCTCCAGGTATTTCTTGCAAATCTCCCTCCAGGTATTTCTTGCAAATCTCCCTCCAGGTATTACTTGCAAATCTCCCTCCAGGTATTTCTTGCACGCATTCGCCGTCCCCCGAGAATAAATATTCCGTGCCAGGGATTATTCGAAGCTCTTGAAACGGATTAAGGCAAAAGCTCCTTTTCTACCGCCCACTTCTCTGTCTCTGTCGGTCTCTCTATTTTCTCCTTCTCCCCCTTATTCATAAACACGAAAAAAAGAAAAGAAAAATAAAACATCATAAATGAGTTCCTTTACGGTCTTCGCCTTCGTTCAAAGCAAAGAGACACACGCTAGAAAAAAAGACCAAACACCCTTTGAAGTTTTCCTTGCTGCATGAACAAAGGAGGATCATTTGCAAAGAAAAGGTCATCTCTCTCTCTCTCTCTCTCTCTCTCTCTCTCTCTCTCTCTCTCTCTCTCTCTCTCTCTCTCTCTCTCTCTCTCTCTCTCCCAGTGCAATCTTGTCGCTCCCAAGTCCCAAAGCTAATGTTTAAGTTCAAGGCTGAAGAATTGAAACAATTGCGGGAGCAAGTTCAGCACACTAACTTGAACGGATTACTGTTAAGCCTGCCTTTGTCCCTCGCTACAAATGGCTCGCTCAAAGTAACTTACAGTATCATGGGTGGCAGGAGGGGGTCAGAAAGACAAAAGGAAGGGAGGGAGGGAGGGAGAGAGGGAGGGAGGGAGGGAGGGAGGGAGGAGGGAGGGAGGGAGGGAGGGGAGGGAGGGGGGAGGGAGGGGAGGGAGGGAGGGAGGAGGGAGGAGGGAGGGAGGAGGGAGAGAGGGAGAGAGGAGAGAGAGAGAGAGAGAGAGAGAGAGAGAGAGAGAGAGAGAGAGAGAGAAAGAGAAAGAAAGAAAGAGAGAGAGAGAGAGAGAGAGAGAGCAGGAGAAAGAGAGAGAGAGAGCAGCAGAGAGAGAAAGAGAGAGAGAGCAGGAAAAAGAGAAATAGAGAGAGAGAGAACAAGCGAGACAGCCGCCTTAACAGTCCAACTCCTTCCCGTGTTCACCCCCCCCCCTTCCCTGCCCCACCAACCCCACGGGCACTCGAGCAACAGCCAAGAGCCGGACACCGAGGACCTGCCTGCAGCCACCCTTGCGCAC
>NC_091559.1:2333369-2335869 GCF_042767895.1 Penaeus vannamei | reverse complement strand
CCTCCATCCTACCTCTCTCTCTCTCTCTCTCTCTCTCAACCTCCCTCCCTATCTCCCTCCCTCTCCCTCTCTCTCTCTCTCTCTCTCTCTCTCTCTCTCTCTCTCTCTCTCTCTCTCTCTCTCTCTCTCTCTCTCTCCTTCTCTCTCTCTCTGTGCCACGTCGTTTTTTATTCTTTAACTTGGAAATGCTTTGATCTTCCCATTTTTTTTTACTTCACCCACGATTTCTTCCATTTACCACATTTTCCTCCGCAACTCATTTCCCTCATATTTCTCAAAGAAAAAAAAAAGATAATAATAACAACAATGATGATGATGATGATGATAATGATGATAATGATGATAATGATAAGTAGTAGTAGTAGTAGTAGTAGTAGTAGTAGTAGTAGTAGTAGTAGTAGTAGTAGTAGTAGTAGTAGTAGTAGTAGTAGTAGTAGTAGTAGTAGTAGTAGTAGCTGTAGTAGTAGATATAGTATATAAGTAAAGTAGATGTAATAATAATAATAATAATGATAATCATAAAAACTATAATTATAATAATTTCAACAAAAATAATATAGATGATAACAAAATACCAACAATAATAACAATGGCAATGATAATAATAATAACAATAAGATAACAAAAACGATCAAGATTTTGATAATGACTATAAAAATGATGAGGATGATTATGATGATAGTGATAATATTAACAACAATAATTACAATAGTAATAATAATAATGATAACATAAAGAACAACAACAATAATCATAGTAATAATAATAATAATAATACCACTACCACAACCAACAAAATAACACAACATAAGATAATCAAATATTCAACAAATAAATATAAACAAACAAACGAACAACGTTAGCCCTCACAGCCCCTCCGCCTTCACACTTCCCATATGAGTTTTACGATTCCACTCATTGCAATGACAAGGGCTCTTCTTATGGCCCGCCTTCGTTACCGTAAATCCTGTTCGCAAGCAAGTCCCTCCGACCGTTCTCCCCAAAAGCGGACACTTGTAAAATTGCAAATCCGCCCCAACAATGCAGTTAACGACCTTGCGGCCTCGGCGGAGGCGAAGTCAGGCCGAGCAGGAGGAGGAAAAAACACCCGTATGTGATGACTTATGTAAGCGTCGGGCTATTTCCCTTTTTACACAACTGAGGAAGCCCAGCAGCGCGCCCACGCTGACGGGCGCGCCTGCGTGCATTTCCCCTTCTTTGTCTGCTTCTGCTTCGCTTTGTCCCGCGCTGACTGGCTGTTTCTGCTTGGTTGTCACAGACAGTCAGACAGACGGGCAGATAGATTTCTCTCTCTCTCTCTCTTTCTCCCCCCTTTCCCTCTCTCTATATATGTATCTCAATTTCTCTCTCCATCCCCTCCTCCTTTCTCTCTCTCTCCCCCCTTTCCCTCTCTTTATATATATTCAATTTCTCTCTCCATCCCTTCTCTCCTTTCTCTCTCTCTCTCCCCCCTTTCCCTCTCTTTATATATATCTCAATTTCTCTCTCCATCTTCTCCCCCTTCTCTCTCTCTCCCCCTTTCACTCTCTCTATATATATCTCAATTTCTCTCTCCATCCCTTCCCCCTTTCTCTCTCACACACACACATGTACACACATGATGTTCCCGTCCCGGATAACAAGACCCAAGCACAAACAAACACACACGCACAAAAAAAGACTACCACACACCCCCTACCCACCGACACCGCACCCCCATGAAAGTACCCGCCTTCGCCTTCGCCTTCGCCTTCGCCGCCGCCGCACACAAACACCTTTTTTTTTTCTTCTTTTTCCTACCTGCCAGGATTTCCCCCGAAAGCACGACGATGACGTAAACATATCTACGTTAATGTCTGGCTCAGGCAGAACGGGTCGGCGCTCCTTCAAGGCAAGAACGGCGCCGCTTCCTCTTCCGCCCGCCCCCCCGCCCCCCACTCGTGCTCATTGCAGTTCTCATGAATGGGGTGATGGGTTGATGCCTGTGGGAGCGGGAGGCGTAGTAGTAGTAGTAGTAGTAGAGGTAGTGGTAGTAGAAGTAGAAATAGGAGAAATGGTAATAGCATTAATAGTAGTGGTAGTAATAATAGTGGAATTTGTAGTAGTAGTAATGGTAGCAGAAATAGTAACAATAGAATAGTACAGTAGTAGTAGCAGTAGTAGTAGTAGTCGTAGTAGCAGAAGTAGTAATACTAATGGTAGTATATCTATTTATCTAATTATCTATCCATATATATACATATACTCATATATATGAATATGTATATATATGTACACAAACACACACACACACACAGATATGTGTGTGTGTGTGTGTGTGTGTGTGTGTGTGTGTGTGTGTGTGTGTGTGTGTGTGTGTGTGTGTGTGTGTGTGTGTGTGTGTGTGTGTGTGTGTGTGTGTGTGTATAAAAAAAAAAAAAAAAAAATATATATATATATATATATATATATATATATATATATATATATATATATAGAGAGAGAGAGAGAGAGAGAGAGA
>NC_091559.1:2323369-2328369 GCF_042767895.1 Penaeus vannamei | reverse complement strand
ACAACCCGCTTCTCTTCCGACGCCTCCCCCCCCCCCCGCTCCCTGCCCCAGCCAAAGGATACCAAGAACTGCACTGATTTCCGGCAACCGTTTGCCAAGAAGTGCAGCCCCTGCCTAGCCTTGGCCCGGCACCCGCTCCCTCTCTCTGATGGCCATTATCGAAAGTACATTCATCTCAATTACTACCTACTGAACCAGTTAACTTGAACGCACACACACACACACACACATAAGCGTGCGTATTTCCAATGTCAGAATATCACACACACACACTCACACACACATAAACGTGCGTATTTCCAAAGCCAGAATATTTTAGTACGTACAGACAGACACACATACAGAAGTGCGTAGTCACGTGACGGAATGGGATGACATGAACGCGAGGAATGGCTCCTCACGACGCCTAATAAGCTGCAAAGCCTCGCCACAGTCAGTCCCGGAAGTCTGGCTCCGCTATGATCAAGGTTGCCCTCCTCCTAACGAGGCTTCGGTGGGGAATGGCTCGATATTATGCAAATGTGTTTTTTTTTTTTTGCGTGTAAGTATGTGTCACTCGCCATGATTCTACGGTAACTTCAAACGGATAAATAATTATTACCACCAGATTAGACGAGAGCAAATGAAAGGATATCAGAATTTTCCTTGATTATACAGATTTTTTCCTCACCAATCATTACCAGAGTACAAAATGCGAAATAAATGAATTACATGACAGTTAAATTTACACCCTCCCCTAACAATCGACCGATTCGAGTTCCCAACCAACAAACACCAAGCAATTAAACAGAAAACTAAAACCGGACGCAAATCCACTCCAGAGCACCTTCAGCCATCCAACTATTCCCACTTAATCCGCAGTGGAACCAACGCGCCATAACCAGGGCCACTTGCCTTCCCCTTCACGCTCTCATGATCACACACACACACACACCTAAAGTTATAATATAGAAACCCGAACATGCAAATAGCAAAAACAGAGACCGCAGCGCCGTCCCCAAGGCCCTCCCTCCCTCCCTCCCTCCCTCCCTCCCTCCCTCCCTCCCTCCCTCCCTCCCTCCCTCCCTCCCTCCCTCCCTCCCTCCCTCCCTCCCTCCCTCCCTCCCTCCCTCCCTCCCTCCCTCCCTCCCTCCCTCCCTCCCTCCCTCCCTTACACCGGTGGCAAATCGTGCTTCCCAAGTGCCTACATCTTCTTCCTCCTCCTCTCATACCTCGTGCGCAGAGCGTAAGCGCCGGGTGTACACGCGCGATTAACAACAGGCTGTCCGGAGTGCTAAAAATGACAGCCCCGAATGACAGGTAACACGTGTGCCTTACTCGCTCTGCATGGGAGCGCTGCCACGACCTCCCGCAACACCGCTCGCTCTGGTCGGCCGTCCCAACTTGTTCCGATGAATAAACATGCGTCGGCACTCCTCGCAGATTCTTTCACGATCTCTTTTTTTCTTTTTCTTCTTCTTTACACCATTCTTACTCGTCAGCCCATTACCTCTCTGGGTCAAAAAGTACCCTAAGAATAATTATATGTAGGTAAGCTGGGTTCTCTTCGGCTACGTGGCAACATTCTGGGTCAATGGTATGTGCATCTATAAGCCACTCGGGACTAAGGAAAAACGACCGAGAACTTGCCTATGCACGCCCTTCCTCTTTGGTGGGCGTGATGTGACTTGCTTAGATTTGCGTTTTATGGGAAATCAAATGACACAAGAGTCGCGCAAAGGGGAAGGGGCGAAGGGAAGGAACAGAAGGGAGGATAAGAGGAGACAGACGGATCGAAGCGGAGAGGGAGAGCAAAGGGAAAAAGGGGAAAGGGGCAACACAAGGACTGGCAGCGAAAAGGACACATAAGTGGACTAAGATGTCGCAGAAGATTCAGGTCTGAATTCATGAAATGATTTAAAGTCAATTCCAAGTCTAATTACAATCCTTCTTCCAGGTCTTAAATCCTACGCGGCCCACAATGACCTCAAATTAAAGTTACTGTTACAGTTATCCTTCCTTCCTTCGGCGATGAACGGGAATTAACAATTACAACATTAATTACAGACTTCCTTACAACCTCTTATCAATATCTGAAGGTCAGTTTTTGGGGCACAAAGGAAGCACACTCCATATTCGGAAGTTTATTGCTGTGTTCAAGCCAAACGCCATAAATGTTACAATCATAAAATTGAACATTTGATTGCAATTGCAACTCCAATCAAAATATCTGCGCAATCCACTTCAATCAGCCCAACGGCACACCGCAAGTGGTCCATCAAACCAAAAGAGGAAAGAAGGACGGAGAGTGAAGACAATTGAAAAGAAAGAAAGAAAAAAAAAGAAAAAGAAAACGACGGAGAGAGAAGAAAATTGGAAAGACAAAAAAAGAAGGGTGGAGAGAGAAGAAAATTGAAAAGAAGAAAAACACGACAGAAAGAGAAGAAAATTGATAAGACGTAAAAAGAAGGGCGGAGAAAGAAGACAATTGAAAAGACGAAAAAAAACACGGAGAGAAGAAAATTGAAAAGGTGAAAAAAACGACAGAGAAGAAAATTGAAAAGATGAAAAAAAAACGACAGAAAGAGAAGAAAACTAAAAAGACGAACTAAGAACGGCGATTACTTCTCAACGCTAATCAGAGTGGGCTAAGGGATTAGCGTCAGCGGCGCCGGCCCGGCCGCCGCGGGCGAAATGGCTTCTGCGACAAAAACCGGATTGCCTTTCTCGCTCAACTCTGCTCACTGGAGGGACACGCGCACGAGAAGGCGGACGCATATGGCACAACTAATTAATTTACTATGTACTTGTATATATATATATATATATATATATATATATATATATATATATATATATATATATATATATATATATATATATATATATATATATGCGCGCGCGCGCACACACACACACACACACACACACACACACACACACACACACACACACACACACACACACACACACACACACACACACACACACACACACACATATATATATATATAATATATATATATATATATATATATAATATATATATATATATATATATGCATATATACATACATATATATAGACATTTATACATAATATACATACATACATACATACATACATATATACATATATATGTGTATATATACATGTATATATATATATATATATATATATATATATATATATATATATATAAACACACACACACACATATATATATATAAATATATCTATATATATATATATACATATATATACATATATATATATACATACATACATATATACAT
This sequence comes from Penaeus vannamei, assembly GCF_042767895.1. Classification (NCBI taxonomy): domain Eukaryota; kingdom Metazoa; phylum Arthropoda; class Malacostraca; order Decapoda; family Penaeidae; genus Penaeus; species Penaeus vannamei. The sequence goes on along the minus strand of NC_091559.1, from coordinate 2,325,094 downwards.
ATATATATATATATATATATATATATATATATATATATATATATATATAAACACATACATGTATAATACCCTGTGGAGTGAAGATGCCGCCATCAACGCTAGATTCGAGAAGACGTTAAGAGAAAAACATAAACGTAGCGAGAGCAGTGGAGGAAGTAAGAGGGGGAAGAATAGGTGGAGGAAACAGGTGGAGGACGTAATGATTGGGGGAAAAGGCAGAACAGAAGGAAGAAGAGAGAACCACGTAGAGAAAAACACTTCAATATCTAAAACTGACTCGCGTCCTCGATTCGGAAAGAGGAAGGATGAAACGAACACGAGGAGGACAAGAAGACGGAAACAGAAGAAAAAGAAAATTTCAAAAACACACAGATAAGAAAAGGGAAGCAGAGGAAAAATCTTCAAAAGAAGAAAAAAAGAAACTAAAAGAGAGAGAGAGAAAAAAAAGAAAAAGGAAGGGAAGCAGAGGAAAAATCCTCAATCTATAAGAACACGAAAAACATGAAAAAAGAAGTTAAAAGAGAAAAGACGAGAAAAAGGAAGGGGAAGAAGAAAGAATCAAGAAGAGCGCGAGCGAAAGGGAAAGTGACACGGGGGGGGGGGGGGGGATCCGACGCCAAAGACTCGTGGGTCCTCAAATTATGAGACATGAAGGACGAAGGAGGAGGAGATGAAGAAGGAGGAGAAGAAGAAGCAGAAGATGAAGGAGGATAAAGAGGAGAAGATGAAGAAGGAAGAGAAGAAGAAGCAGAAGATGTAGGAGGATAAAGAGGAGAAGATGAAGAAGGAAGAGAAGAAGCAAAAGAAGGAGGAGGATAAGGAGAAGATGAAGAAGGAAGAGAAGAAGCAGGAGATGAAGTAGGATAAGAAGAAGCAGGAGATGAAGGAGGATAATAAGAAGGAGGAGGAGAAGATGACGGCGACGGATGATGGCCGTGACGGTTCAACATTTTTTTTATGTATAATCGCAACGGTTCAACATTTTAAAAAAATCTCTACTCGCGACGGTTCATTTTTTATCTCTCTAATCGCGACGGTTCAACATTTTTAAATCCCTAATCGCAACGGTTCATTTTTTATCTCTCTAATCGCGACGGTTCAACATTTTTAAATCCCTAATCGCAACGGTTCATTTTTTCTCTCTCTAATCGCGACGGTTCAACATTTTTAAATCTATAATCGCGACGGTTCAACATTTTTAAATCTCTAATCGCGACGGTTCAACATTTTTAAATCTATAATCGCGACGGTTCAACATTTCAAAATCTCTAATCGCACCGGTTCAACATTCTTTTCATCTACAATCGCGACGGCTCAACATTTTTTTTTCTTTTATCTCTAATCGCGCCGAGTTGAAATCAAACCCAGCGTCCCTTTCACACACGCCCCCCCCGCCCCCCTCACCCCCAACCCCCCACTCCAGAACGTGACCCGGAACGATACTGGAGCGACCTCCTGCAATCGCTGCAACGACGCCCCGACCTCCTGCAACGGCCGAGGTACGAGAGGGCGTGATCGGGTGGGCGTCGGGATAGAACGGAGCGAGATTGCAATGAGCTAATAACTTACTTAGCGCGTCTGAATTTGCATAATCTGCGGGAGAGGGGGGAGGGGGGAGGGGGAATGGAGGAGGGGTAGGTGGGGCGGGGGTAGTTCTTGCACCAAAGCTGGACGTCGAGTAATCACTGTCAGGAACGTTTCTTTAAATGTGGATTTTTTTGCTTT
>NC_091559.1:2305869-2310869 GCF_042767895.1 Penaeus vannamei | reverse complement strand
CCTGGCGTGTCTACCGTTTCCTACTCTCGTTTCTTAGAGAGAAAAAAATATTTCCTTTTTACTGGATGATAAGAATCTTGTTTTTTGCGAGGTTACCGGTCTAATCATCAAGTTTCGTTTTACAAAACCTGCAATTAACCTCTTTCCGAGGAAAAAAATACTCACTTATTTAGTCACTCACTCACACAGACACACACGCAGATACAAACACATGACACACACACACACGCTCACATACACACACGCAGATACAAATACACACACACACACACAGATACAAAGAAACAAACACGCAAATACATTCATACATTCACACACACATACACACACAGATACAAACAAACAAACAAACACACATACATCCATACATTCACACACACACACAGATACAAACACACACATACATTCATACACGCACACAGATAGAAAGAAACAGACAAACACACATACATTCATACATTCACACACACATAAACAAACAGATACAAAGAAACAGACAAACACACATACAATCAAATATACACACACACACACGCACCGAAAGAGGCAGACGAAGCCCACCCCAAATTTCCCCAGCCATGCGTCACTCGGGCGGCCCGTTCCCCGTGGCATCCCCCGAGGGTAAAAGGGGAGGCTGACTCATCGCAAGGGAAAAAGGTCAGCGCCGACAGTCCCCGGCGCCCAAATTCAAGGTCACAGCCTCTCAACCGGTACAACGCAGATGCTCGGGCGACGTGGATCCCGACTTGGGGGGAAAATACCATGGCTTCGGGCCGCGTGTCGCAATACTATCCTTGATGCTAGCTTCGTTAAAATGCCCATTGGGGAGGGGGGAGGGGGGGTATAACCTCCAATCAACCTTCATAAAGAACAGAAACACAAGCCATCGCTCTGGAACAACCCTTTCGCGCAGGCGATATTCGGAGCTCTTCCAAGACCCAAGCAAAAATATATTTCCATAATCCAGCTTTCAATGCCTCGCCCCCTCCCCTGCGCCCTATCCAGCTCCTCCTCCTCATTCTTCTTCTTCTTCTTCTTCTTCTTCTTCTTCTTCTTCTTCTTCTCCTCCTCCTTCTTCTTCTTCTTCTTCTTCTTCTTCTTCTTCTTCTTCTTCTTCTTCTTCTTCTTCTTCTTCTTCTTCTTCTTCTTCTTCTTCTTCTTCTTCTTCTTCTTCTTCTTCTTCTTCTTCTTCTTCTTGTTCTTCTTCTTCTTCTTCTTCTTCTTCTTCTTCTTCTTCTTCTTCTTCTTCTTCTTCTTCTTCTTCTTCTTCTTCTCCTCCTCCTCCTCCTCCTCCTCCTCTTCCTCCTCCTCCCCCCCCTCCTCCACCGGTGACTTCATCTTCCCAAAGACGGACGGAAATCACGGAAAATTCCCCTGGAAATCACCAGCCTTACCGCCGCTCAAGGATAAAATAACGAAGGGACACGTGCCTTTATATAACGAAACGAGGAACTGACGGCACGGATTTCGTAACCTGACAGGATGAAACGGAAGAAGCGAAGTGTTTCAACGTTTCCTCCGATCGCAGAGGAAAGCGGGTAATTTGGCCAAGTCAGCCACGAATCTCTTGCCTAAATCCGTGCATTAATTTGTCTCCATTTCCTTCATGGTGCATTCGTAAACTTCCTATCTCCGCATGTATTTCTCTCTTTCTTTATTCAATGATGCATTCGCCTGATGTTTCCATACCTAAATCTACTTAAATCTAATTGTGTTCCGATAACACGTGCTAATCGGTTCAATTTCAATTTGGTAAAAACGACTCACAGTTAATAAAACGAAAAAAAAAATGCGATATGAAACTAAACAAATTCGATATCTTGCAGGACTTTTAAAAGGTTAATGGTTAACAGAAATAACAAAGGAAATGTAGCAGTATCAAAATGAGAAAAATATATATGTTTGTATATATATGTAATATAAAAGTATATGATATATATACATATACATTACACACACACACACACACACACATATGTGTATATATATATATATATATATATAAATATATATATATATTATATATATATTATATATTATATATTATATATATTATATATATATATATTATATATATATTATATATTATATATTACATATATATATATTACATATATATATATATATATATATATATGTATATATCATACAGACACACACACACACACACACACATATATATAAATATATAAATAAATATATATATATATATATACATATATATATATATATATATATATATATATATATATATATATATATATATATATCACACATACACACACACACACACACACACACACACACACACACACACACACACACACACACACACACACACACACACAACACACACACACACACATATATATATACATATATATATATATATATATATATATATATATATATATATATATATATATGTATACATATATATACATACACACATTTGTATGTATGTGTATGTATGTACATATATGTATATGTATATATATATATATATATATATATATATATATATATATATATATATATATATATATGCATACATATATATACATACAAACATTTGTATGTATGTGTATGTATATGCATGTATGTATGTATGTATATATATATATATATACATATATATATATATATATATATATATATATATATATATATATATATATATAGAGAGAGAGAGAGAGAGAGAGAGAGAGAGAGAGAGAGATGTATATACATACATATGTATATATACACATATGTATATATACACATATATACATATACATATAAATATACATACAGACATACATACATAATATATATATATATATATATATATATATATAATATATATATAATCACGAAAGATAACAAAAGAGTAGCTAAGAAATAAGAATTTTCTAAATTTGTGATAGAACGACTGCAGAAAAAAGAAATATCTTATAAAATGTAACACAAAATCTTTAAAAAATCGTGGCTAACACAAGGTCACTGCAGCAAAGCCGAAGGAGTGGGGGGAGGGCACGGAAGGAGGAGGAGGGGGGGGAGGGCACGGAAGGGAGGAGGGAGGGGGGAGGGCACGGAAGGAGGAGTGGGGGGCACGGAAGGAGGAGTGGGGGGAGGAGGGCACGGAAGGAGGAGTGGGGGGCACGGAAGGAGGAGTGGGGGGGCACGGAAGGAGGAGTGGGGGGAGGAGGGGCACGGAAGGAGGAGGGAGGGGGAGGGGCACGGAAGGAGGAGTGGGGGGGCAATGGAAGGAGGAGTGGGGGGAGGAGGGCACGGTAGAAGGAGGCGGGGGGGGCACGGGAAGGAGGAGGAAGGGGGGCATGGAAGGAGGAGGAAGGGGGGGGCACCGAAGGAGGAGGGGGGGAGGGGGAGCAGATATTGAGAAACGGGAGCAGCGGAACGGCGCCGGACCTCGCCTGCTCCACATCGCAACCTGTCGAAACACCCGCGCGATAACGACCGCGACAAAACAGGAGGCAAATGAGAGAGAGGGGGGGGAGGGGGGGATTTACGAGGCTTCCGACACCCTGACACTTAAAGGCCACCACTTCTTTTCGATTTACGGCGGTGAGGTGCTCGTTGCTGCGCGGGACCCGGACTGTGGGCTGCGGACGGGGGCTGGGGGCGACATACCGGGACTCTGAACTGGGGGATAGGGAGTGGAGACTGAGGCATAGGACTCTCGGGGCTACATATGGGGATTCTTGGCTGGGGACTGAGGTTGACTGCTACATATGGGGACTCCGGACTGGGGACTGAGGTTGACTGCTACATACAAGGACTCCGGACTGGGGACTGAGGCTGACTGCTACGTACAAGGACTCCGGGCTGGGGACTGAGGCTGACTGCTACATACAAGGACTCCGGACTGGGGACTGAGGCTGACTGCTACATATGGGGACTCTGGGCTGGGGACTGAGGCTGAACGCTACATATGGGGACTCTGGGCTGGGGACTGAGGCTGACTGCTACATATGGGGACTCTGGGCTGGGGACTGAGGCTGACTGCTACATATGGGGACTCTGGGCTGGGGACTGAGGCTGACTGCTACGTACAAGGACTCCGGACTGGGGACTGAGGCTGAATGCTACATATGGGGACTCCGGACTGGGGACTGAGGCTGACTGCTACATATGGGGACTCCGGACTGGGGACTGAGGCTGACTGCTACATACAAGGACTCCGGTCTGGGGACTGAGGCTGACTGCTACATATGGGGACTCTGGGCTGGGGACTGAGGCTGACTGCTACATATGGGGACTGAGGCTGAACGCTACATATGGGGACTCTGGGCTGGGGACTGAGGCTGACTGCTACATATGGGGACTCTGGGCTGGGGACTGAGGCTGACTGCTACGTACAAGGACTCCGGACTGGGGACTGAGGCTGACTGCTACGTACAAGGACTCCGGACTGGGGACTGAGGCTGAATGCTACATATGGGGACTCCGGACTGGGGACTGAGGCTGACTGCTACATATGGGGACTCTGGGCTGGGGACTGAGGCTGACTGCTACATATGGGGACTCCGGACTGGGGACTGAGGCTGACTGCTACGTACAAGGACTCCGGACTGGGGACTGAGGCTGAATGCTACATATGGGGACTCCGGACTGGGGACTGAGGCTGACTGCTACATATGGGGACTCCGGACTGGGGACTGAGGCTGACTGCTACATACAAGGACTCCGGTCTGGGGACTGAGGCTGACTGCTACATATGGGGACTCTGGGCTGGGGACTGAGGCTGACTGCTACATATGGGGACTGAGGCTGACTGCTACATATGGGGACTCTGGGCTGGGGACTGAGGCTGACTGCTACATATGGGGACTCTGGGCTGGGGACTGAGGCTGAATGCTACATATGGGGACTGAGGCTGACTGCTACATATGGGGACTCTGGGCTGGGGACTGAGGCTGACTGCTACATATGGGGACTCCGGACTGGGGACTGAGGCTGACTGCTACGTACAAGGACTCCGGACTGGGTGCTGGGGA
>NC_091559.1:2285869-2288369 GCF_042767895.1 Penaeus vannamei | reverse complement strand
CAGCAGCGGCGAGGCGAGGGCCGACGCCGCTCGGACGCCGGCCCCCTCCTCCCCTCGCGACGGCGACTTCGCGGCGGCGGAGAGCGGGCGGCCGACCCGGGACCCATTCGATGACATCATCTCGGGAAAAGTGGCCGGCCACAACGACAGTGTGAATGTAGTCCCGGAGACGGGGTCCGACCGCTCACACGCTCCGATCTCGTCCGAGGCCGATAAAAAGAGCAGGTCAGACTTAAAGAGCGCGCCCCCTGGCGCGGGCGGCCGGCGAGTTGACAAACGGGTTCTGGCGCGGATTATGAGGGAACAGTTCAACGAGTTTAAGCAGCGGCTCACGAGGAAGGCCAAGTCCCTCTCTCTCTCGGGACAGCAGGCCGATGGGTTCAAAGGCACAGCAGATACGGGCGCGGCCGCCACGAGCGCTACCAGCGGACCCTCGGCCGACGCAACGGCAGAACCGCCGTCCCGCGTCCTGGTGGGCGAAGTGGTCCCCAAGGCGGCGCGGCGGGCCGGCGAGGAGCCCAGCGGCGTCAGGTCCGGCCTGCTGCGTCAGGATGCTCACCCCATCCCCGTCACCTTCACCTCCCTGCCCGGGTTCCCGTCCGTCCCTCGCGCGCCCGGCACCGGGGTGGCATCCGTGGCCACGGGAACTGCGGCCCAAGCATCTGCTGGCCCCTCTGCCTCGCCTTCAGGGGGGAGAGGCGGCGCCCCGTCCGTCATGATCGACTCCCTCTTCGGCGGGGGCGAGCGCGGGTCGGGCATCCGCGGCGCAGGGTTCAGCCGCGTCCCGGGCGTCCCAGGGCCCAGGAGGCTCCCAGGCGTCAGAGGCACAACCACCACCAGGACTTCCTCCAGCCCTCCCGACCTCATGTCTATCCTACAGACGCGCCTGATAGGCGGCGTCCGCAGCGTCTCCAGCGGGGCTTCAGGCGGCGCCCCCACCGCAGTGACAGGCGGCGGGGGCGTGCTCATGGCGGGCGACTCCATGCTGCTTCAGTTCGACCCGTCCATCGTGGTCAACTTCCTCACGCTCGTCGCCCTCACGCAGCAGCAGCAGCGGTACGGCGTGGCACTCTGTCGCCGATGAACGGCAGTGAATAACATTCCCACACAGCTGGCGTTTTATCGAACCTTACGAAACAAATCCTTTCGGTTGCAGACGTGGCGAAGGGTCGCCGCAGGGGCAGAGGAACGCCTCGCCGGCGGGAGGGCCGACCATCGCCGTTGCCGCGCCGGCCTCGGATGGGGAGTTCGGGCCCTTCAGCGACGGCGCCGACCCGTGAGTCTGGACTTGCAGTTCAAAGCATCACTTATCAATCGATGCACATACATGCAAAAACAAATCACAAGCGAATATGTATATCCACGTGTATGGATATGTACATATAGAATAAATTTATAAACTCGCCTAAAACCAACATACATGCATGAAAACACACAAATCAATATATATATATATATATATATATATATATATATATATATATATATATATATATATATATATATATATATATATATATATATATATATATATATATATATATATATATATATATATATATATATATCCTACGCACACATCCCCCCACACACACACACACTAGATGTGTATATATATATATATATATATATATATATATATATATATATATATATATATATATATATATATATATATATATATATATTGTATATATTATTTTATATATATATATTATATTATATTATATATATATATATATATATATATATATATATATATATATATATCCACATATCCACACACACACATATGTAGTAAAGTCTACGCAGGATATCAAATGCAATTTTTAGGCCATAAAAATGGAACTTTTGTAGGCATTTCTTGCATTTTTTCATCATTAAAGAATTATTATTTGAGAGGGAAAATTCTTCCACACACATTTAAATGCAAAAATTTAAGTGTGAGTAGAGGGGTGGGATCTGAAACTTAGCATATAAATGTCTATGTGTGCGCGTTTGTTTTTACAGTCACGCATATGTAAGTGTAAATATTAAAAGTCATGGATAACGTTCATGTAAAGTTTTGCAATCTAAATATTTTTGTAATTAGGAACAATATATGAAATTCCTACAGGCCACTCAAGCAAATATCAACACAAAACTGATGAACAGAAGCAACATCGGGAATTTCATAAAAAAAAAGAAAAAAGAAAGAAAAAAAAAAATCCAGTTACACCTTTAACATTTCACTCACTTCGAGTATCTTGTAATATGCTATGCAATATTGCCTGACAATTTCAATGGAGAATGAAATAAGGAGAGAGATGGTGGGAAAGAGGGAGAGAGGTAAATATAAATCAGTTTCTAAAAGGAGAAGAAATGACAGAAAGAAGGAGGTAAAGAGAGAGGAAGAGTGGAAGAAATGACAGAAAGAAGGAGGTAAAGAGAGAGGAAGAGAGGAAGAGTGAAAGGGAGAGGGAGGGAGGAGAGATGAGAGACGGAGAGAGGTAAGCATAGA
>NC_091559.1:2273369-2278369 GCF_042767895.1 Penaeus vannamei | reverse complement strand
TATCAAGAATGATAAAAAAATGCTAAAAACAATTAAAACAGCTTATAACGTTACCCATTTACTCTTGGTAGAAAAAAAACTGACAACAGCTTCCTTCAATATGAACTTGAGGTGTCCGCCGTTAATAATGAACGCAAACTTCAGTTTCTAATAAGACACAATAAAACGAAGTATAAATACGCAGAACAAAGAAAACGCAATCACATCCCTCGAATTAGAAGCCACCAAAACGGCCAAAAACAATGATAATCACACGACAAGAAAACTTTCGAAAAGTCCTTTCCCAAAATTGATCCGATAGCGATGCGAGAAGGCGACAGGCAGCGACCCAACGCCAGCGCCGCCTTCCCACACTTTCATCCCTTCGGCAGCCCATCCTGTGAAAGGCGTGTCTGCCCGGCCGCCTCTAGGCTCGCAATGATCCTGCGACGCACGCCCTCTCACGCCTCACGCTTCACATGCACCGAGTGTGATGGTGATGAATAAAGCTGTGGGAAGACGAGAATAAAGGTATAGAAAGGATATGAATACGAGAATAAAACTATGGAGAGGATATGAAGACGAGAATAAAACTATGGAGAGGATATGAAGAGAATAAAGCTATGGAGAGGATATGAAGACGAGAATAAAGCTATGGAGAGGATATGAAGACGAGAATAAAGCTATAGAAAGGATATGAAGACGAGAATAAAACTATGGAGAGGATATGAAGACGAGAATAAAGCTATAGAAAGGATATGAAGACGAGAATAAAACTATGGAGAGGATGTGAAGACGAGAATAAAGCTATGGAGAGGATATGAAGACGAGAATAAAACTATGGAGAGGATATGAAGACGAGAATAAAGCTATAGAAAGGATATGAAGACGAGAATAAATCTATGGAGAGGATGTGAAGACGAGAATAAAGCTATGGAAAGGATACGAAGACGAGAATAAATCTATGGAGAGGATGTGAAGACGAGAATAAAGCTATGGAAAGGATACGAAGACGAGAATAAAGCTATGGAAACGATATGAAGACGATAATAAAGCTATGGAAAGGATATGAAGACGAGAATAAATCTATGGAAAGGATATGAAGACGAGAATAAAGCTATGGAGAGGATATGAAGACGAGAATAAAGCTATGGAAAGGATACGAAGACGAGAATAAAGCTATGGAAGCAATACAAAGACGAGAATAAAGCTATGGAAAGGATATGAAGACGAGAATAAAGCCATGGAAACGACACGAAGACGAGAATGATGCTGATGAGAAAGATCAAACACCCAAACGATAAAACGAATAAAGCACGTGGAACCGAATGACATGACAACAGCATCCGTGACACCACGTCAACACCGAGCGACACGTGTTCACCGATCCTCGAACACGTAAACACGGGTCAAGCTGTTGCCGAACCGCCACGCCCGATTTCTACCCGTCACCCTTCCGAGCTCCGGTGTCAAAATGAAAAATAAGAAAGAGAGAAAGAAAAAAAATCGGATGCTGTGTAATATCGTGTTTGTATCGACGTGGTAGCGAGACGCATAGACATAAGAGAAAAAATAAAAAGGAATTATCACAAGTTTTTTATCAAAGCAAGCATTAGAAATGACTTCGGAACACCGACACTAAAAATAGCATTATGTAATAAACATTCTTCCTACGCAGATAACCGAACAAATATCGCCCTAATGTCCGCACGGAGCCCATATTCTCACCGCAATAGCAAGGCGCTCTGAGCATAATGGCGAGCCTCCAGGTGGTAATTACCAGAGATTACGTCACAGCATATGGCATTCGGCGTAAGCAGAAGCCAGCGCCTGTACAGCCCCTTCTCGTGCCGGCAGCTGGCGGCTGTCCCGGCACGAGTGGCTTCAACGGGGCACTTGTGATCTGGCACACGGGCACGAACGCTGACAGGTGGCACTGCCGGTAACTGTGTCGTGTCCTGTTTTTCTTTATCTTTCTTATCTTTCTCCTCTGTCTCTTTTTTCTTCTTTCGTTGTTTACATTGTTGTCATATGATATCTATTATACAAACACATTTTCAAGCACATTTATAAATAAATAAATAAAAAAAAATAAGCAAACGAATAACCAAATAAAAAATAACAAACTAAATAAAAAAAAACATACATACAAATAATCAACAGCATAATTACAAATAAACCTCTATCACGTACAACAACTCATTCACAACGCAAATCCAGTACATCAAAATCACTCTCGCAAAAATTAGGCACACGCCCTTATCGATCGCTGCATCGGAGCAACTCGGCGCGAGAGAAACCGCAACCCCGGCTAATAATGGCCGATAACAAACACCGATATCAAGAGGATTTAAGATCTGCGGTGAGGCCGTGGCGTGAGTGAAAGGGAGGCTCTCAAGGCTTCGGTGTATCCTCGCAGAAGAGAACAATGGAGTATAAAGATAATGTGGTGGAAGAGATAATAAGGAATAAGGAGGGAGAGGACGCACGGGAGGAAAGCGGAAGGAAGGAAGGAAGGAAGGAAGAGAGGAAGAGGAGACGGTCAGCCGCTCTCGGTCGGATAAGGAATTGAGAGCCATCAAAGGGCGCCATATGTTCTCTGGCTTTTTCCGTCTTCTGCCTTCACCCGGCAATCCAGACCTTGCTTGAATTTATACAAAACTGGTCGCTCTCTGATTCTGTTACTTCTCTCTCCTCCTCCCTTACTCCATTCCTTCTCTCTCTCTCTCTCTTCCTTACTTTCCTCCCTCTCTCCTTCCTTACTTTCCTCCCTTCCTTCCTTACTCCTTTCCTCCTTACCTCCCTTCCTTCCTTCTTTACTCCCTCCCTCCCTCCCTTCCTTACTTCTTCCCTCCCTTCCTTCCTTACTTCTTTACTCCCTCCCTCCATCCCTTCCTTACTTCTTCCCTCCCTCCCTCCCTCCCTTACTTATCTCTTCTCCCCCTCCCTTCCTTCTTTCCTCCTTCCCTCCCTCCCTTCCTTACTTCTTCCCTCCCTCCCTCTCTCCCTTCCTTCTCTCCTCCTTCCCTCTCTGCCTCTCTACCTCCCTCCCTCCTTCCCTCCTCCCTCTCACCCTCTCTCCCATACCATCCTCAGCGCGCACTGATACACACCTAAACACACGCACGGCCGAATCCCCTCCAGCCAAAGACGACGAGCCTATTAGACGAAATCGGCGACAATTCCTCCGTATGAGTAAACACGCGCGCGAATCCCGCAGACGGCGAAATGACAGCCATCCACAAACACCAGATGATGAAGACCCGGCCAAAGCAACTGCCGCGACAAGAAGCAAGCGCCAAAAGCAAAAGCGGACAACAAGAGCGACGAGTGGAACAAAACAGAGGGTGGATAAAGAAGGCACGGCGAGGATCGAGGGAAGGGAAGAAAGACACGCGCTAACAAGGGAAGTGAGTAAAAATAGAAGAACAGAAGACGCCGGGGACCGTGGGCGCCCTGGGCAAGGTTGCCGCTAGGGGGTCGCTTTCGGGCCGCCGACGTGACGATCAAATTATAACCTTAATAAATGAACACTTCCGATTTAAGTGCATATCTTCATTTATATCTATGTCCTTAGCATATAAAATAAAAAGAAAATAGATTAAAAACATCGGATGCAAATTAGAGAGAGAGAGCTATCACAATATGAATAATCTTAAATAAACTTAGCAAAACACCGGAGCATTTTCCTCGCGACCGGCGGCAATGAGATTCGTCGAGCGTCGTGACACGGCGGCGGCGGCGGCGGCGGGGAGCAACAGCAGCAGCAGGTGGCGAGTGCCAGCAGCGAGAAAGGACGCTTTAGTCTCGAATGAGCAGTGGAAGTGGAAACACGTGGTCGGAGTCTTATAAAAGCAGACGCTCGGACGCACGAGCTATATATTTTTTTAATTCTAACAACACTGATCTAAACCCCTGTGTCATAAAAGCTACAAGAAAAAGTACACACATGACAATGCACTTCCTAATCCCCGTCAACAGCCCGCCCGGGATGTCATCAAATCGAATAAAAACGCATGACAAGCGCCGTGTCGGTTTCCCGCGGCTTGGATAACGCTCTTTCCGGCGTTGAAATCCCCGACGCTGACCACCTCGAGAGCACATCCCAGTGGTCCCCGGAAGAGGAACTTGAACTCTGGCTCCAGGACCGCTAAGGTAAATAGAACACTGTGGCACGAGGAAGGATGAGGCAGGCAGGGAGGGAGGGAGGGAGGGAGAATTAGGAGAATGAGATCGAGAGGAAGAGGGAAAGAGAGAGGGAAGGGAAGGGAGATGGAGAGAAAGAGAAAGAGAGAGAATCAGAGAGAGAGAGAGAGAGAGAGAGAGAGAGAGAGGGCGAGAGAGAGAGAGAGAGAGAGAGAGAGAGAGAGAGAGAGAGAGCGAGAGCGAACAGAAAAGCAACAGAGAAACAACAGAAAATATATATAGAGAGAACAGAAAAGAAAGAAAGAGAGAGAGAGTAAAAGAGGGACGAGGAAGAGCCACGGACCTCAGACTGTAGCCACGGAGACAATCCACCAGCCGTAACATTGCACCACAAAGTCGACAATTAATGCCTTGGAACCCAAGTACCGACAATTCTTCCTTCACTTTCACGCAGGAATTTGAACATTGTCGCTTTACGAGCATTCGTCTGCATTCTATGCTGCTGCTGCTGCTGCTGCTAATGACGGTGATGGTGATGCTAATGATGATGCTAATGATGATGATGATGATAATGATGATGATGGTGATGCTAATGGTGATGCTAATGATGATGATGATGATGATGTTGATGCTGATGGTAATGGTGGTGATGATGGTGGTAATGGTTATTATGATGTTAACGATGATGGTGATGGTGATAATGATGATAATGGTGGTGATGATGGCGATAATGATGATGATGATGGTCAAGATGACAATGATGGTAGTGACGATGAGTGATGATGATAAAAACAACAGACAATTAAGAAGGCAGGAATATGCACCTGACAGAGAATGATGTATACAATGAATATTTACCTGCAAACGTGCAACAA
>NC_091559.1:2211965-2232869 GCF_042767895.1 Penaeus vannamei | reverse complement strand
GAGGATTGCCTTTTGTAATATCCTGATTCGTCATATCTTATGTTATTCACAGTACTATTTGAATGTATTTCAGGTATATGGATATTGCATATTAATCTTCATTCTCTTTACAGTTGAATTCCATTATGGTTTCATGTTAGATATTTTATATACCCTTTGAAGATTGTTTTTAGTATAGAATTAGATCAAATATTATCAGGAAATTTAGATGCAATATTGGAAATTAGGATTGTGAACAGATTATATGTATCAATAGTCCTTTTTAGACATTAAGAGCATTCTTGTACTATATTCATAAATTTTTATTTGATGGATGGAAGGGTAAACTCCTGCTTTTTTTCCAGGGCTGGGGGATGATGGGTGCCATACCCCGGATGGCAGGCGGGGGCGGGTATGGTCCTGTAGGTGGAGTGATGAATGTCCCTCAAGGGTGCAATCACCACTACCATCAGCAGCATGGCCCTGCCCAGCACTGTACCCCAACCTCCCATGCATGCTGTGATAATCATCATCGTTTCCCAGTCAACATGCCATCAAACATGAACAATATGGGACCTAACATGGCTATGGGACCAGGTATTCGTCCAGGTATTGGGCCTGGTTTTGGGGAGATGGTCAGGCCAAACATGTGTCGGCCAGGAGATCCTTCTATGTTTCGCGGTGGGATGCCTCAGGGACAAGGGCCTCTCCAGCAGCAACAGCAGTCAGTGCAACAGCTTCAACAGCAGCAGCAACAGCAGCAGCTTCAGCAACAAACACCATCACAGCTGCAGCAGTCTGTTTTATCTCAACAGCAGCAACAGCCACAGCCACCACCACCCAACATGATGGGTCCAGGGTCCCATATGATGCCTGGGATGAGAGGAGTGGCACCACACCCACCTGGCTTCATGAATGCCAACATGATGTGTCGCATGCCAGGACCAGGAATGATGCCACCTCGTGTCTTGCCTCCTGGAAACATGGCAAATCCTCAGGGAGGAACAGAGCGACCCAGTGCACCTGCCACTTTCTGGGAAGAAGGGGAGAAGAGGCGCAAGACAGGGGGGAGAGCCAAGAAGCGCTTTAAAGGTGTTTTGGAGAGAGCATCACCATGCCCAAATGTTGATGTAAGAAATATCCATGGCGAACACCCTCGTCCTAATATGAGTGGACAAGGTGGCCCTGGACCCCCACATTCTGGACCTTCTTTTATGGATGATCCAAGTGGTTATCTGGCACAACAGACTGCTCTCTTAAATAATACCATGGCAGGAGGTGGCATGGGACAGTTCTCTCCCCAAGCACCAGGCATTTCACCAAGACCTCCTCCACCACCACCATCCCAAACAGGAGCACCAACAGGTGGAACAGTAATGCCACAACAACAGATGCAACCAAAAAGTCAGGCTGGTGTGCCACCAGTAGGGAATAGCAATGTTACACGTGCTTCCCAGTTGTCCTCTTCACCTGCTGTGGTTCCTTTGCCAAGTAATGTCCCATTACCAGCAAGAGTCAGTAAGGCTGCAACTCATACAACAAACACAGTCATGACAACACCCTCTGTCCTTCCCACACCTTCAACACACACAAGTGTAACCGGAGCCCCCACACCAACCCTAACCTCGCCACCAACCAGTACCTCAACTCCAACAAGTCAACAGACCTCATCCAAGGGGGACTCTCAGAGAAGCCCACCTGTTGCAGCAGAAAAGACAGCAAGTCCTCCAGAGGGTGCCAAACAGTCCCAGGGTCAGGCTGCTGAAGGGGAAACAGCCTTGTCTACATCCATAGCCAAGGCTGAGTCTAGTAGCCTTATTCACACTACAACAGTTACCTATACCTCCTCTGCAACTCTGACCACCAACACTAAAATTACAAATTCAATACCAATATCAACACAGTCAGAATGTTTACCACCAAAAGAAAAAATAGAAACTGTGTGTTTCAAACCAGAAGAAGATCAGTTAGTAAAAGTTAAGCATGAGGCAAATTCACCTGAAGAGAGCATAAAGCCATCTGTTAACATTAACATATCAAACATTAAAGAAACAATTAAGTCTGAAAATTGGTGCAAAGAGGTATCAAGCAACATGAGTAGTTGTGAAAGCACAGGCAGCAGCCCAGATCAGGCAGTTAGTGGGGGAAATGGCAGCGAAGGTGTTGCAGCTAATAAACCCCTGACACCTGGCCCTCCAGGCGTAAGTAGGGCTGGAGGGGTTACTCAGTCTCCATTGGAGATGGTGCAAAGTATTGTTAGTAGCATTCCTGTGCCATCCTCGCTAGGGCCCATTCGACCAAGCTCCCAACCACAGCAGCCGCCTCCTCCTCAGCCACCCCCTCCACCACCTCCCCAACCGCAGCAGTTACCACAACCACCTCCACAGCAACAAACAGCACTTCCAGTATCTATGTCAGCAGGAATGTACAATGTGCCTATTTCCACAAATGTAACGGTGTACGGTGGAGGTAATTCAGCTGGGCTAGTCCGTGGTCCAGGTCCTGTTTTAGTAGGAGGACCACCATCTGCCCAGTCAGGTGCCTTTGTTAGCAGTGGTAATGGATGTAATGGCCCAACTAGTATGGTTGTCGTTTCCTCTCAGTTTAACAATAAGAACAATGCAACCCCTGGTGTGGCTGTAACATCGGCAGTTGCAGGTGTTGTTGGAGTACCAGCTGCAATGTCTCAAGTACAGGTTCAGCAGCATATGGCTTCTATGCAACAACATTTACAGCCACAGATTCAGCAGCAGCTACAACCACAGCTTCAACCCCAACTACAGCCACAACTTCAGCCACAGCTACAACCCCAATTGCAGCCACAGTTACAACCACAAATACAACAGTTTCAGCCTGTACAACCAGTGGTGCAACTAGTCAACACCTTTGCCACAATGCAGGCTCCAGTTATTATACAAAATGGTGGTAACATTATCCAGTCATCCCCTAGTATTTTACACAGCCCAGGTGGCATGATTGCTGGTCCCACACCACTAACACAAGGTACTATCATGGCTGGACAGTCCTTAGTTCCTGTTACTGCAGCCACTTTGGCCGTGGAAGGTACTCATCATCATCCTCAACAGCAGCAAGGCCAAGTTGGGCAGCCACAGTCTTCACCACATTTACAGGTGGCACAAGTTGTCACTACTGGACTAACAACTGAAACAGTAGATGACACAAGAGCTAGTAATGCCTCCACTCCGCACGCTACTTCAGTGTCCACTCCCTCAACTCCACATTCAACTCCAGGATCCACACCAGGGTCAGACACCCCCTCCAGTGCTGGTTCCTCTGGAGGACGCAGACGGAAGAGAAGACGAAATTCATCAACACCACAGGGAACTGCTGCCACTCAATCATCACCACAGCAGCATCAGCAGCAAGGATTGGTACCAGCTATTATCATGGGAAACAAAGTTCCTCAACACATGGTAATGAATGGCCCCCATATGACTCAGGTGGCACCTTATGGTACAATGGGCACTGTGGCAGCAGCTGGTCAAATGGCTCAAGTTGCTACAGTTGCCAGTCAAGTGGGAGGTGGACAAATGCTGCAA
Source organism: Penaeus vannamei (assembly GCF_042767895.1). NCBI lineage: Eukaryota > Metazoa > Arthropoda > Malacostraca > Decapoda > Penaeidae > Penaeus > Penaeus vannamei. Next base: position 2,229,330 of record NC_091559.1, on the reverse strand, counting down.
GCAGCAGCAGCACAGGGAACTGGTGCTATCAATGTTGTTCAAATGGTTGGTAATACCTTACCAAATTTACCTGTGCAAGTTCACAACCCAGCAGCCATTCTTGTAGGTTCAGCGCCTCCTCAGGGAGTAGTGATAAACCAGCTTGCTGATGGAACGTTTATATCAACAGACCCAAACACTGGCATGTCATATCCTGTTCAGCTACAGCTCTCTGGTGGCCATATTGTTGGTGTTACCCCAACAGTTAGTGGCTCAAGTGGTATGGTAGGCCCTCTCACTCCTGGAGCAACTGCTGGTGGAATGCCAGCAATGGTGGCTGTGCGACCTCCAGTCCCCCACACAACAGCAGTAGTCAGTGGCCCAAAGGTAGTAAACATCTCTCCTTCACCAGCAACATCACAATTAGGTAGCACAGGAGTCCATGTTTTACCTGTGACGGCAGCTGCTGCCACATATCCAACTCCAGGGACTAGTGTTAGTCCTGGCCAGGCAGTGTGTGTAGGCCAGGGTGCTGCTCCACCAGTAGTTGTTACATCAGAATATGTTGGAGGTCAGCCAGTTGTCATGGGTGGGGGGGGATGTAGTAGTAACACAACAGTAGTTCAGCACAAGACCACTATAGTGCAACAGCGCACAACTCTGGTTGCAACGCAGGGGAATACTGACACAGGCACACGGTCCTCAGTGTCAACGCAAACACCTGGTGGATTGGGAGAGAGTGATGTGAGCAGTTCAGATTGTGTTGGAGTTGCAGCACCATCATCCCCTTCTCATCAGAGTGCAGAGGTGACCACAACACGCCATGATGAAGATGCCACCCCTCCTACAGACCCACCCCATCCACTTCCACCACACTCCCCGGACAAGAATAAGCGTACCATTCCTGAGGAGCCCCACAGTGCGTCCACTTCAGGTAAAGTCGATGTCACAATGCCATTGCTAACTTGCCTGATGTAGTGCCAGTGATGAGCCAGAGCCAGTGTGGGGCCAGAGCCACTAAACGCGGTGCCGCTGTGTTCCAGAGGAGGCGGTGATGTGCGGCCGCGGAGTGGTGTGGGGGCCGCATAGGGGCCACCACTACTGGCCGGCTCAGGTGCTCCACCAGGTAACTACATCACAGAATAACTGATACACAGCTTTCTACATCTTGCCTCTTCTAAATTAAATGTAAACACATGTCTGCACTCCTTTTAATTCCTTTCAACCTTTCTTTAGTAGTATAATGGTCTATTTTCCTTGAAACACTTTGACAAGTTATTTCCATGAGCCAGGGATTGATGTAATTTAAATTTACGATAAAAGCATATGTGATGAATTCATTCATCTAGCAAAAACAAAAAAGGGAAAAGGAGAAATAATTGTTTTCTGTAATGTGCTAACAGCACAAAAGTGCATTATTAAGCATTTTAACTGAAATATCTTCATATTTTTATATGTCCTTGTATTGCTATAGATTTCTTATTTGATATATGAAAATACTATATATATATATTGCCTATTTTATTATTCAGTTACATGAAATAATAATTTGTAATATTCACTCATGAGTTATATATATGCACTGAGTTCTATTGTTAGAGTTTTTATTGAAGCCAGGACATATAAATGATTTAAAGTTATTTGATTCTTTTAACAGTTTTACATCTGAGAATATTAGTTTTATCAGAATCAATATCCTCATTTATGCTTACACCTTGGCTTGTGGCAACAAACATTTTAATTATTTTTCTTTTCTCAGTTTCTCATTCTATGACAAACACCCACATAAACCTGTCACATAAATATCCTCTAAGACCATATGTACATTGTTGGTCTTTAGATTATAGTCAAATTCCTTTTAATTCTCATTCTTTTGGAAGTTGATATAGTATGCTGGAGGGTCATAAAGATGAGTCAGCATTTTTTAAGATTAAAATCAGGTTTAGATACGAATGAAGTAAGACGTAACCTATATTATCTTTTGTCTAAACAAAACAACTTCCAAAATAATGTTTTTTCGTTTGTATGTACATTGTGTATGTCTGTTTCTGTGTCATGCACTCAAAGACAGGACTGCGGGTGGTGGTGGATTGCTGTGTGTTGCTGATGCTGGTGCTGAGTGCTTCATGTTCTGGTTTTTACAATTTTTTATTATCATTTTTTTTTTTTACAGGAGACCATAGTAATAAAGTTACAAATATATATATTTTTAAACTTCCCAAGCTTTTTTTCTGTAACATTAGACTATAGAAATGATAAGATGATTATTATGGGGATTAAAGTTAACCTCCCACTGATATTGTCTGAGATCCAATGTATTCCCTCTCTGTCATGGTATTTTTATATTATCTAAAGCACTTCCTCATAGATTTTGATGATTTTCTTTTGAATATTTATTCACTTATAGTTGCTGCATTAGAAAGTAAACCGGTTATTCTATTATGTAATATCTTTCATCTTTTACAAATCTATTTTGATTTAATGTGCCAAGCATTTCTGGCAAAAATATTCCAATTGAACTGGATCTGATTAGGTAATTATATAATTTTGCCTTAATGAAGAAGCCACAAACACAACCATGTGAACTGGGGTTTCTCTACTAATACACTGGAACTTGTATTAAACACCCTTAAATATGAATAGGTATGCATGCATGTATGTATGTATGTATGTATGCATGTATGTATGTATGTATGTATGTATGTATGTATGTATGTATGTATGTATGTATGTATGTATGTATGTATGTATGTATATGTCTCTATATATGTCTATATATATACGTCTATATATATACGTCTATATATATATGTCTGTATATATATGTCTGTATATATATGTCTATATATACATGTCTATATATACATATATATACATATATATACATATATATACATGTATATACATGTATATAGATGTATATACATATATATACATACATATATATATATATATATATATATATATATATATATATATATATATATATATACACACACACACACACACACACACACACACACACACACACACACACACACACACACACACACACACACACACACACACACACACACACACACACACACACACACACACACACACATATATACATGCATACATTATTTATTTATTTATTTGGGTGTGTGTGTACCATAGATGTAGTAAGTGATGTGGTTAGCTTCCTCAGTAAGAATACACCAGATAAGGTCAGCTAACCAACATAGTCTTACCTGATATACCAGATCAAGATAGAATGAAATAGTAATTGTACTGGTTTCTCATTATGATCTGAAATATCTTCAAAGATATTGACTATATGGCTTCATTATCATAGTTTCACGTTAGCTCACAACAGAGGCTTTGTGGAAAACCCAGATGTGTTACGGTTTGATGAATATTCTAGGTTCTATAAAGGAATTGCTACCCAGTTAGTTACTTCTACATTGGGAGTTTCCCAAGATTGGAAGTCAAACGATGTCTGTGACAGGGAGAGAGTAAGAAATTTTCTTGGATCTTCAGTGAATGTTAGATAGTTCAAAGGCAACAAGATCTTCGTCACGCCCCATTTGAGGCAGAAATTTAGCGAAAGTCAAAACTCATTTCTTACATGTCCTGACACTGCAGCTCATAGCAACCAGGACATGGCACAAGGTCCAAGTCAAAGGTGTTAAGCTATTAAAGAAAGATTTGCAATAAAAAAAAAAAAAAAAATGCATCTGAGAAGTATTACCTTGTTTGGCTTCGTTTTTGGTAGATTGCGTGTTCATGAATTACACCTTTTCTAGACTGGTAGGATTGAGCATCCCCTTATGAGTTTCAATGATTTTTGAATTATCATTTTTTTTCTTGTTTGCCTGTGTTGTCCTTGGATACGGATGATTGCAAATGATGCAGCCTTCCTTATTTTCATCCTTTTGCATTTGCAGTGCCTCACGAGGTTGCTGTGTGTTATTTGTTATATGTTTTTTTTTTTTTTTCCTTGACACTCTCCCACTAATTTTTTCCCTCTTTCACCAGCACAATTCCTTTACTATGAATATTTTTATTTTTATTTTTTCTAGATCATTGATTTAATTTGCCTCAGGAAAAATATCAATAATGATTTCCATATATGAGAGCAATGAAGATATGCTCTGCAGGGATTAATTGAATACTACATTTTCATGAATGTTCTTTATATTTTGTTGTTTGATACTGTTTAAGGTATTATTATGTAAGGTATTATTATTCTCTCTCTCTCTCTCTCTCTCTCTCTCTCTCTCTCTCTCTCTCTCTCTCTCTCTCTCTCTCTCTCTCTCTCTCTCTCTCTCTCTCTCTCTCTCTCTCTCTCTCTCTCTCTCTCTCTCTCTCTCTCTCTCTCTCATTCATATATATGTATTATTTATATTTCTTTTTTTATTAATATTATTTTTTAAATTATTATTAATATCATTTTCATTAATATTTTTACTATTACTGTTAGTTTCATCATTCATATTTCTATTTGTTCTAATCCTTATTAAATCATAAGAATTTCAGTTTACCTTGAATATTGGCTTTAGAAATACAGACATTGTGACCGTTTTCTGTAATAATCAATATGCTTAGCATTGTCAATAACTTTTCTTTTTTGTTTTTTAATTTTTGGTTGGATGTAAGATCTGTCAGTATTTTTACTGCCTCACAATTTCTTCTGGGGATGTTTTATGCTTATTTAATGAGAAAAACCCTTTGATTAAAATTTAAAGTAAACTTATTGAAATGAATGAAGGTTTACATATATCAACATTTCTAGGAATACAGAAATAAAGTAGATATGGTATGATGGATATGGAAATTATTATGGGTTCCATAATTGTAATACTGATAACAAGTTGTTTTGAATATGTGTATTTTCATATCAAAATTATTTTCTGTTTTCTCCTTTTTTTTTCCATTTCATTGCTATTTTTGGAATGGCATTCCTTACTGTATGAATTAATGAAGGAATTGTGTGTCTTTGGTGAAGGTTGCCTTACTAACTGGTTTCATTAAAGAAAAATTTCAGTTAGTTATTCGTTTCCCCTTGTTAAAATGGTTAAAGTAAAAGTTATTTTGATATGAATTATAATAAAGAGAAGAATAACAATGTTGATAATGATACGAACAGTAGCAGGATAATAAGTGGTAAAAAGCAGACATACATCTTAGTGACTGTCACTTCCATTGTTTTCACCTTGAACCATACCCTCCCAGGCTGGTGGTGAGTGTGTGGTGCAGTGGTACGGGGATCACAGGGTGGACACCGTCAAACATTCCGTCCTATCCACGTTCCCCATTGTACCTCCTAGGGTGCCAACACGCCGCAGGTAATTTACTCTCTTTGTTGGGTTCAGAGGTCTAAATCTCAGAATTTTAATGTTTTAATGTTTATAGGATTTAAAGTCTTCTCTGTAAGTATGAGTGCAATGAGGTTAGAGAATTTTGTATTTAAACTTTTCAGAAGCCTTTTTGTTTGTCTTTGTATACTTGAATATTATTCTTGTTGTAGATATGATTCTTAGGTATCTGTTTTTGTCTGAGAAATGGAATCTATAAAGGTAGATTTGTATTTTTGTGTATTTGATTATAGTTTCATAGGACTGTCCAAAAATATGAATGTATGTTCTGCCATTCTTCTGACTTGACTTACATTTGTGTCTATCAGTCTTTTATTCGCAATTAGAGCATAAATAAGGATGATATATTTTAGTTATTGACTAAAATCATAATTCACCCATAATTTCAAATCAGGTTCAGAGAGTGACTGGAGATTATATTTTCAGTGTGCGAGGGAGAGCTGCATTAGACAAGGCAATAGCTGAGGCCATGCAAGACAATGCAATCAGCCACCAACAGTGTGAAGTTCCTCAGCCAGTAGCATTGGAAGGCATGCCAGCGGACTCTCCAACCACCGTTGTTGTTGCTGTGAACGGACCTCTGATTGGACTGGGAAGTGGACCAGTTAGAAGAATGCTAAACAAACCAGCGAAACCACCCTCGGAGCCCCAGCATTTAAATATACCTCATATGAACCAAGTGACGGCACGGGAGAACAAGACTGCTATAGGAGGTGGAGCTAAGTGCCTTCCAGCCTCGCTGGGAGTGCTGGATGGACAGCAGCTCCTACCACCCCAGGCTGTGCAGTCTCTTTCTCCTCACACCACGGGACCTACGAGAGCAAGACGCAGGCGGAGGATCAGGTGACATGGGCCGCAGAGTTGTCTATAAGCCAAGAGTTATAGTAATCATGACACAACCATAAGTGCGATTTATATTTTGAATCCAATGTAGGTCATTATGGTATTTATGTATATCAACTTTTTTATGATTCCTTCAATTCTTTTATTTAGCCTTAGAGAAGGCTTTTTGACTGACTAATCAGGTTTTTGGACAGCTTTTATTGGTTAGGTAATACAACATGACTGGCTAATTTATGTTAATTTGAATATCAGTGTTATATCACTGAACATGCATTGTTATTATTTCCAAACTTCATGGTATTTGTTACTATACAATCATGTTCTTGGTTTATTAGACTACTTGAATCATGTTACAGAAGAAAGAATACAATGCATATTCCATACTTCAAATTGATAGGTTATATGGTAGCTATTCAAATATGATGATTGAATATAAAGTGAATTTTATTAGTGAGTTGAATGATATATTATTATGGTATATAGTAAGGAGAGTTAAAGCTTTTGAGCCAAGTCAAATCCAGCATCACGGGTGATTAAGTCAAATGAGAGATCACCTACAGTATCAAATCTTTGAGTAACTAATATGCATTAAGGAAACCATCAAGAAATTCTTGCTGTATATGGCATGGTAACAAAAAGGTGAATAGATGCTATGATTGGAGTCCATTATTGCGGTGTATGAGATGAGGCAGCATGCTATTCTAAGAAAATGGATGTACTCAGGGTAAACTTTGTAGTCCACTAATTAGCCCGAAGATACTGCTTACATCACTAATGAGGAAGGCAACTGCAAGTAGATTTCAGTAGCTTAAAATTTGGAAAGCTTTCGTTTTACTGTAAGAATCATTACCGATAGCCTTTTGGAAGGGGAGAATGAAATGCAATGTAAACTATTTAGGACTCATACCCGACATTGAAATTTTTTGTATTTTGATCAACTAAAAAAACTTTATTTACTTGACTTTTACAAAGGTTAGTGAATGAGGTTGCTCTGGATTCTTTCCTTTGTCTTAACATCAAATGGGATTGGGGTTAATAGCGGGGACTTTATTTGCGTCTCATCAGTGTTCCTAGAAATGTGAAAATGGCAATGAAACACACGACTTTAAGATGAAGTAAAATAAATATCATCATTTGCAGCAGATATCAAAACCAAGCGCTGCATGATGATATTTAATCCTTTAATATGCTGCTCTACTTATGCAGGTTGTTGAAAATTTCACACGATGAAGTATTGTTTAGCCTTCATGTATAGTTTCTCTGTCAAGGGGCCTTACATATTTGTGATTTCTCGTCTTTCTTTATTTACATTTTTGTTAAAAAAACAAACTCATTCTAACCATTAATGTGCATATATTTCAAATTAAAAAAATATTTTTGAAAATCTTTAGTGTTTTATACTTATTTGATATCAATTTTAATGGGCTTATATATCACTGTCTAATGATACATAGATGGTATATTTGTATTTTTCATTCTATTCTTCTTTGTTTATTTATTTTTAAAAATCATTATTGAATAAGCAGACTATAGTTGTCTTCCACCAAAGTCATCTTCATAGGCTTTCCAAATTTTAAGATAGGCAAATGAACTGATTCCTCAGATTATATCACACGCTTTAAGTCTTTGCGATAAAATTGAACCAAGACGCCCCAGAGCTTCACGTAAAACAGAACAAGACAAAGAAACGGCAAGTCACACTGTGCAGTCCTCATCTTGTGAGCTTGTCAGCGGGTTCATCGTAGACTTTCTACAAATTCCCAGAGTTATGTCATGTGTTTGCACTATCGGGAAGTTGACAGTTTACTTACAACCTCACAAAACCCCCGAGACGGCAAGGATGTCTAAGGTGCCTTGAGTGTGCCAGTATTAGTGGAGAGTTAATTTGTGATAGTGCGCATTTTGTACACCATTAGTTAATTGTAATCTTTGCCAAGCTTTGACAATAATTGGTGAGTTTAGAAGATATAAATACAGCGTTACAAAGCTATCATTGTAAATCAAAACTTGTAAAGTAAGTTGTTGATGTTGAAGGATAATTTTTATGACAAAGACACTACAATCAAATAACCAAGAAAAACAGTAACTCTGATTACAATATTGGCTGAACTCGCCTAGCCATGCAAATATTCCCTTTCAAGTTCTAAGTCGGTGCTTGACCTTGAAAAATAGCAATTTGTACAAATATGTAGTGATCAAGCACTTACTTAGGAGTTTAACCATGGTTCCCTTTGCACGTGGTTCTCTATTATCCATGTATGAAGAAGACTTACTACCCAGGTGTGGTGTACGTAGACTGCAGTGAGTGCGATAGTTATGGTAAAGGCACGGCCATTGACATGATGGTCTAGAAGGGAGGGAAGCATGGAGACGTTGGGGAAGTAATATTTATAGTTTTTATTGATATTTAATACTTCTTGTTCTTATATTTTGTTGAGACATGCATACTTTGCATGACTGTTATCGTTGGAAAGGATATTAGAGAATTACTTGTACTTAATTTACTCTTTTCCAAATTGCCTTTAAAATATACTAAAATGTCTCTGTGGATACAGTAACAGTTTGTGACTTTCCCCATTGTGTAGCACCTTTATTGAGTACAGCTCTACTCAGGCAACCATTAGCAATGAAAAATAAAGTTTTGATTTTTTCATCAGTACAGCTGAAATTTTTTGGACATTAAAAATGTTAATGTAAGCAATTTCAGGGAGTTTAGTGTGGCAGTGTGTGGCTTATGCTGGAACTAGTGTGGTTGTGATTCTGGGGAACTAAATGACTTGCTTATTTACCCCAGTAGAATAAATATATAAGAAGTCAGATATCCTATATATATTGATATGTAGATACTAATTCAGTGTCAAAGTGAATCACATACAAGCTTGAAACAAGTAAAATATCCTAGACCCTATGAATATGTACCCACCCCCACAGCTTCCTGATCTCAAGAAACTGGTGCTAGGAAAGGCAAATTGGAAAAGAGTTAAGAATGTTAGGGATGTCTGGTTTATTATTGCGTCTTGGCAAGGATAATTGAGCTTTAGATAAACCTCAACTTGTTCCCAGAATTGCTTGTTACGACACATCTTCCTCATTGCCTGCATCTGCTACTGTTTGTCACTCTTTCAGTTGTGGGTTTTACTTAGGTTTCATCTTTGAAGATTTAATTTTTTTCAGATTATGATTGAATCTGTAATACATCTCAGATATGGCCAAGTTGTTTGCCAAATTAATTATATAACATTAATAACTGGTAAGTACAAAGTATCTATTTCAAGTTGTGTAAACTTTTTTTTTTTCATTTAATGACAAGGAAAGGTACCAGTGAGTTGTCAAAAGTCAAAGTAAATGTATATTTTAGTACTTGAGGTTACTGAAGTGTTTCTATGGTATGGGTTGCTTGGGAAGATAGCCATGTATCTTTTTAGAAACTCAGTGTATTGATGGAAGTCATGTCTAAACCACACCAGTATGTGTAGGAACATGATAGACCTGCTGATTGTGTGCATTTTAATGACTTCTACCAATGTACTGGTGTGTACTACCTTTACTTTACCAGCCCACATGCCAAAGACTGATTACTTCTCGTCACAAGGTCAGGTGATGAGGGGCAAAGTGTGCACCATGATTTACCTTTTTAAAGTTAGTAAAAAATATATGGTATGCGTTTTTTCCTGTTTACAGAGAAGGGATATAGCTTGTTTCTTAACCTGTTTATTTGTATCCACTGCAGATTGCTACTAGTGTTGCCAGTGTGCACAATTATCCATTAAAGAGTTGATTGGATTTGTTTTATATGTATATTTTATAGAGATTGAATCCTTATGTGTATATGAAATAAGTATTTTTTTCTTTTTGCACATTACCTTGTAGCAATTACTCCAATCATATGTTAAGTACTGTTGTAGGGAGGGCAAATATGATGTTATTCCCACTAATATGCATATTAGAACCTTGTTGTACTGAGTTATCAGTCTGTGGGTGAGTGTACAGGAGAGGCTGTCTTGATGTGCAACTCGCCCACTGTATTTCTACTTAGTGGATCTGGTAGACAGTGTTAGGGTTAGAATTATTCAAGATTTGTGCACCCTATGGCAACACTTGTTTTCTGCAAGCCAAAGACACTCGTTGAGTTGCTGTACAGGTTCAGGTTGTTCGAGCTTAGATTAGAGATAGAGAAGTGTGGTTTATATTGTATGTACAGAAGAAATATTATAATATGGAAGTCTTAGATTTTTTAAAAAGAAGATAACGTCCCAGTTTTAGGTCAGTGATGGACCTTTTGTTAATTAACCACCAAGTGGTTTGTTTCTCTCATGTTCAAATATTAATATGGGTGTGCATTCTCCGTTGCCCATTTGGGTCTGCAAGTAAGATGTATATTTTGTCTGTAAGGTATATAAGGAGACACACCCATATGGAACATTGTTGCCTCTCACAAAGTTTCAGCCTCTTGCCAGTCTGCAGTTTCCTTGGATGTAACATCTTCAGAAAGAGGTGGATGTAAAAACATCCGTTGGTTATTTACCCTAACACAGATAAATATAGATAAAGAATTATCGCTATTCCTAGAATGAATGGTTAGTTTTAAGGGGACATATTTTTATCAGTTTAACTGTTTTTGGACCAAATATTACTGCAGACTGTGAGTGGTGAACATCTTCAAAACCCATTTCCCACATTATCCTTCTGTCTACCCTTTTCCTCACCTCTCATAAGGATCCCACATCACTCCAATCATTTCCCAAGGTACATATTAGTCTCATTTCATCACCATTATTATCATCTTCTTCATGTCCTGTGTACAGGAGTAATTTGTTTGCCACACTTCTGGACACCCCTACCTAAGAGGTATCTTGATATTATACTAGTTTCTTCTTTTGCTTTAACAAACGTGTCAAGCTTTATCCAATACACGATTTCAACTTCTGACAGTTGGTTTTAATATCCTCTTGCTTTCCAAAGTGTTTTTTTATATTGTGGATTTAAGATGAGTAACTTATGGATGTTAAAGATCATTATGTTCTAAGTACATGGTTATTAAACCTTCATGAAGTGAATAGAAGAAAAGAATTGGAATACAAACATGACTTAATCATAAAATGATTTTAAGGTGACAGAGCAAATTAAACAATACATTAAACTACTAATTGCTCTATCTCAACCCAGTTAATTCCAGAAAAAAGGGTGCAATTCCTTTTCTTCTCAGATATATGGTAAACAAAATTACACTAAGGGTTAACTTAGCCTTAGATTTTCATTAGAAGGCAAAGATAAGGAAAGAAATTTAAAAGGGATATTGCTAAAATACAACCATGGTTACAGATGGGTTGAGCAAGAAAGGAATAAAATTTTATTTGGTTTAGTGGTACAGGCCATACTATATTTTGTACCTCAGAGCATTTTGTATTTGTTGATCTTTGCTACTTCTAAAAAAAATGAAGTTAATTTATAGCTTTGCCAAGTAAATGGTGAACTCATCTATCTCATTTCCAATATGGGTAGTATCATCCAAGTATCACTTGTAATTTAAAAAAATAATTATCTCACTTTTGGTATTCATATTGTGAACAAGACCTACCAAAATTAACAAGTTAGAACAATGATGTACTATCTCATGAGACACAAAAGGCAGTTTTGTTTTAATTTATCTTTTCTCACTGCTAATAAGGCAATAATAGTAATGTAGTTAAACATGCTCTATAAATGAAGTATGTAATGATATGCCTTAATTGCTCATGCAACTAAGGCATTCAGTCTATGACAGAATAATGAAAAGAAGAGGAAATTGAGATTAGAGTAAGATGACCAAATGACCATAGAGTAAAATGACCACATGACCACAGTCAATGATTTTTGCTAGTGCCAGTATTTTCTGTCTCCTTTTGGAGAAATAGGAATTAATGCATTTAGATAATTATTCCATGTCCAAATTGTTACATGCACAGGTGCAGTTATGAGTGCAAAATTAATATTTATTATTCTGTTCATCTGATTCCCATTAATGTGGAAGGATATTATGCATGTATTATTTACTACTCAATATTCTCTTATATACCATTTACTTTCTAATATTGATCTCTTCAGTCTTTCAATAAGCAGTATTATTAATAATAAAAAAAGTCCCTCTTACTTTGGGTTTGTTTTTATGAAAATTAGAGATTAATAAAATCAGGATTTCTTTTACCCATTCTACTTGATACAGCAGAAAAATACTAGAATTATTCGTGAATTTTTGTAACACTTTATCAACAATAATTTTGTGAAAAAGATAATTTGATTTTTTATGTGTAAAGGAATCCATAATGTATTTGTAATGGTTTTGAAACACTATTATTCCTATGGTATTCATTAACACGTTTTGTAAGCATACTTTAGGTTTGTTTTCAAATATATAATCAAACCACTGAGGTACCAAGTCAACTCTGCTGTTAAATGTGAACTTGACCTGATGGCTAATATGAGTAATCTACATGTGTGTTCATGCATACAAGCATGAATGTTCTCAGTAATTAAATGTTTACTTGTGTGCCTGTCTCTGAGCTTTGCACCAAAGAATGTAAAGTTGAGAGATATTTCTGATTCACAATGCAGGGTTAATCATCTGCTTTAAATATATAAATATCAGTGAAAAATCAGCAGTTGCCCTTGACCTTGGGTATCAGATTAACTCATTTGTCTAATTAGATAATGCATAAAACTGGTAATAATATACAATCTGTAAACTACAACTTCCTAAAAACAAGACATACTTTTAAAACAATTTATTATTTCAAATTTTGATAACATAAAAAAAAATCATGATACAAAAAGTATTTTGAATTCATATAACCTTGACAGAACAAAGGAGTTGGAAGACCTTTAGTCTATACCTAAGCTATTGCATTCACATACAGAAAGTTTGATATCAAAACTAATCTCATTTAAACTCTTGTATGGCACTTACTGATCAAATTTGTTATAAATTTTTCATTCTTGTTCTCCCCTGTAGACAACAATATTCTTGTCAGTCTCATGAACCTTAATTTCGTACAAGGTCACCTGGCTCGGAAGTTGACCCTGGATGGCCTCATATATGACAACTGCGACATTTTCTGTAGTACTGACGAGATTTGAATCCCTGAAGAGAGGAATTTAGATGTGATAGCTGCAGAAATATTCAACCATTACTGTTGCTATCATGATACAAAGGTGTTGGTATGGTTAAATCTAACCTTGCATGGAGAAATCAATTAAATGATAGATGAACAGCTTTTAAATCATATATGGTTATATAAGTTGCTTGACATTGCTATTTACAATGAAATGTGCATCTTATATAATGCAGTCAATACTGGATCTATTAGGTTTGAACAAATAGTTCATATTTCCAACATTACATAACTTGTTCCAAACAAACCAAATAGATCTATGCTCGATTTAAGATATCTGTCATTCCTAAAATTCCAATTGATATATTACAAAGTATACAGTTCTTGCTTCAGGTAAAGTGAACCACTTGCCCTAAGCAACTCAATAAACACTAAGACATTTTATCTACACTTACACTACTTCTAACTACATGAACACAATTATAAATACATAATGTGAGTACAAAGATTACCTGAAACAAGGCCCCAGAAATTAGGGATACATCAGACCATGACTATTTATCTGGAGTATCCACTTCACTGCTGCCATCTTATGAGTGTAGTTTCACTCTAAAGGTTATGATTTTATGATTTCGTGTTTCACTTTATATATCTATATAACCTAATCAGATGCAAGCCAATATTATGATTTCGTGTTTCACCTAATCAGATGCAAGCCAATACAATTCACAAACCGAATCGCCCACTGACCTAAAGACAGGGACGTCCAAATCAAGATGCTTGTGGTCCATGACATCCATGACTACGCTGTTGATGATCTGCTTGAGGTCTGTCACATTCATCACCATCCCAGTCACGGCATCAACAGGTCCTCGCACTGTCACTTCAACTGGAAGGAAAGTGTTGAATCAACATTAGAAGTTCATTACAGAACATTCAAAATAACATTACAGAAGTTCAGATAATTTATGTTGAGACTAGAGGAACGTAAAAACAGAATCACAAGAAGGATGAAGATCGATGCAATTTGCGAAATACGAGATGTGGAATTCCTGCGAAATAAATCGTGAATGAAATATAAGAATAGCAAGATAGGAGCGAGGTTGGATGAAAAGGGAAGGATGTGTGTGATAGAAAAAACCCTCGGGTATTCTGAATCTTCATGAGATGAATCCTAAATAGCAAATTGCGAAGTAGTGCCTTACTTGTAATAAAACAGAAAAGTGGAATACTTTTCTTTTTGCAGTTTCATTTTAATGTGGTTTTAATGTGCATGAGAAAGTTCAATATGATCGGATTCGAAATGACCGTAGATCTTGAAGGTCAATAATTTCAGTACAAAAACGCACAGAAATATGATTATTTTTATTTCTTAGGTATGTACATACACGTGGCTACACGTCTATCCAAGTAAAAAAATCTTTCAGATGAGTATCTTCTAACAATGTATGATTGTAGGACAAAACATTGTAGGGATAATTTGTCCCATCGTCTACTGCGCCATGTCTATATACAACTTATTCGTGTGAGTGAAGCAGTATCGATGAAGGTTCGGTACAAGAGACACGGCCACGACCGCAGGCAGTGCAGGGAGGGGCTGCGGTACACTTCTTACTGCTCGGCCTGTGAAACGCTTACGGTATTGTATACTGAGTTTCGGTCACTGGAGGAAATACCAGGAATAGATGAGGTACCGTACACGATTCGATGTTTAGAGGGGTGTCGCGACGCACCTTTCGACTGTAGGGAGGTAGAGTAAAATTGGCCAGAGATTGAGGCAAATTTACCCGATTTTTCATGTGAAAATGATATCGCCCATAATCTTGGTCACTATAGCAGGACAGGGCATGAATGGTTCCAGGAAAAGTACCAGGTAAAATATGAATAATGATATACAGAAGATATAGTCAAATCCAAGGGGCACAGCTCCTGCACCCCCACCCCGTGGGAGGCCGCTACTCCTTAACCCACCGCCCAGTATAATAAAGAATCCACCACCTATGTACGGCAGGATAGAATATAGGATAGACTCGGCATCAGGCATTCCCTCATGTCGGCCGTATGTTTTTTTATACTGTCGAAAATACGTGGAGAATTCCTTGCATAGGCGTAGAGAGAGATTTTGAAATGGGGGTCAAAGTTGGTTTCCCCCAAAATTGCCGGGGTCCAAGGGCAGCGCTCCCTTTCCTATGCCTATACCTTGTCTTCCATGGCGGGGGTTGGGGGTGCCACCCCAGGAGAGGAGTCGCAGGGGCACCGTCTTTTTCATTAGACTATTTAGTTATTCTAAGTATATTATTATTATTGTAGCGACGTATTTCGTAAATATTATTCATATTCTACTCCACAATTTCCTCGGTACCTCTTATGTCCTTCCGGCCATCAGGGCCAAAAATGTGACGGTTTAAGGGGGGGGGGGGGGGTTCCGCGGCAAGTATTCTGCATATATGGGTAGTAGGAAGTGAAGAGAGGAATCCACCGATACCCCACTATCGTCGCAATCGTTCGTGTCATTCTTCATAGCTCGTCTTTTGTAGTCCGCGAGTGTTCTTTGCTGTGACAGTGGTGTGACTTCCAGAATCCGTTCCGCTAAGAACCGCAATTGCCTCTCTAGCAGCTAAATGGGAGAGCGGGTGGTTGTTGAATTGCACTCATCCACGAACTCAGGCACTTACTCAAATGATAAAAAAGAACAATGATGGCGATACTGATATAAGAACCCCATATGATAACATAACCCCAGAACATACTATATATATATACATATATATATATATATATATATATATATATATATATATATATATATATATATATATATATATAAACACATGTATATGTATACATATATGGGCACACACACACACACACACACACACACACACACACACACACACACACACACACACACACACACACACACACACACACACACACACACACACACACACACACATACATACATACATACATACATACATATATATATATATATATATATATATATATATATATATATATATACATGCATACATACATACATATGCATATACACGCATACATACATATATAATAAACATAAACATAAATACATGTGTGTATGTATGTATGGTGACGGTAGTGACCTCGATTCTTTTGTCTACATTTGAAGTGATATAATTGATCAAGTCAACTAGGTAGTGGACTGTGGAGCTACCCTTGGTATTTCCAAATTGGCTATGATCTAATTTGGGGGCGAATATTTTCCACAATTCTTTAGCAATTATTCTCTTGAGTATTTTGCAAGGAATGTGGTGTTGATGAAATGGGCCTAAGGTCATCGAGAAAATTAAGTGGATTTGTTTTGGGAATTGGGACTGTGATAGCACGCTTCCATAGGTCAGGTACCACGCCCTCAGTGATAGAGCAGTTAAAGATGTCGCAGAGGGGGGTGGCGAGGTCGGGAGCGAATTATCGCAGTAATCTTAGCGGGATGTCATCAGGGCCAGGAGATTTACTTTTTGCTATCCTTTTTAAATGTTGATACACGTCGTATTCGCTGACAATTGCTTGTAGAGGGCGCGAGGGTAAGTAAGCTGGCAGTTCTGTTGTTTGTAGTGGTGGGAGTAGCTTGTTGGTGTTCGGAAAGTGCCAGTTGATGATGTTAGCAGCGCTTTCTGGCGAGTCGGCAATTTCGCTGATGTGAGAGGGGTAACTGTCACTTCTTTTGTCACCGATTAAATTCCGAATGTGGCTATACCACGATTTGGGATTTGCGTCCCTGATTTCGTCAATTATTTGCTTATGATCATTTTTCTTAGTTGATCTTATCTCTTGTCTAACTTTTTTGCCAAGTACTTTGTTGCATCGGTGTTTCTCGTGTTGTAGGGATTTTGTCTTGTTAGGATAAGGTCTTTGATCCTGTTGGTGACCCATGGTTTGTCCTGATGGTGGGTGGAAGTTCTTTTTAAGGGGGAGCAGTTGTCAACTTGGTTCCAGACTGATCTATAAAATAAAAGTTGGCATTTAGTGTTCGGGTCGGGGGCGTTGAGGACGTCGGCCCATTCATGATGTGTAATCCATGATCCGAACTCGCGGATTTTAGAATCAGGGAAT